>NC_057798.1:483059470-483061970 GCF_018294505.1 Triticum aestivum | reverse complement strand
GTTTTCATAGTCATCTTCGAATATTTGCCATCTCGGAATATTTTCGATTTCATTTTTCTATGATATGTCTTTCTATATGAAAATTGGTTATTTACGATGTACGATGATCCCTGTTAAGCATCCATGGCTGAATGGTTAAAGCGCCCAACTCATAATTGGTAAATTTGCGGGTTCAATTCCTGCTGGATGCACACAAACGGGAACATTCCATAAGTCTATTGGAACTGGCTCTCTATCCATGGAATCTCATCCATCATCCATACATAACGAATTGGTATGGTATATTCATACCATAACATAAGAACAATAAGAACTCGAATTCTTATCGATACTGGAACTCAGAGCATAGGAGGGAAAGTCGATTTATGGATGGAATCAAATACGCAGTATTTACAGAAAAAAGTCTTTGTTTATTGGGAAAGAATCAATATACTTTTAATGTCAAATCGGGATTCACTAAGACAGAAATAAAGCATTGGGTCGAACTCTTCTTTGGTGTTAAGGTGGTAGCTGTGAATAGCCATCGACTACCTGGAAAAGGTAGAAGAATAGGAACTATTCTGGTCCATACAATGCATTACAGACGTATGATCATTACCCTTCAAACGGGTTATTCTATTCCACTTCTAGATAGAGAAAAAAACTAAAGGAGAATACTTAATAATACGGCGAAACATTTATACAAAACACCTATCCCGAGCACACGCAAGGGAACCGTAGACAGGCAAGTGAAATCCAATCCACAAAATAATTTGATCCATGGACGGCACCGTTGTGGTAAAGGTCGTAATTCCAGAGGAATCATTACCGCAAGGCATAGAGGGGGAGGTCATAAGCGCCTATACCGTTAGATTTTCGACGGAATCAAAAAGACATATCTGGTAGAATCGTAACCATAGAATACGACCCTAATCGAAATGCATACATTTGTCTCATACACTGTGGGGATGGTGAGAAGAGATATATTTTACATCCCAGAGGGGCTATAATTGGAGATACTATTGTTTCTGGTACAAAAGTTCCTATATCAATGGGAAATGCCCTACCTTTGAGTGCGGTTTGAACTATTGATTTACGTAATTGGAAGTAACCAATTAGGTTTACGACGAAACCTAGAAATCAATCACTGATCCAATTTGACTACCTCTACGGGATAGACCTCAACAGAAAACTGTTGAGTAACGACAGCAAGTGATTGAGTTCAGTAGTTCCTCATAGAAAATTATTGGCTCTAGAGATATGATAATATGGAGAAGACAAAATTGTTTGAAGCACGCACAGAACCGGAAGCGCCCCTTGTTTCAAAGAGAGGAGGACGGGTTATTCACATTTAATTTGATGGTCAGAGGCAAATTGAAAGCTAAGGAGTGGTAATTAAGACCCCCGGGGGAAAATAGGGATGTCTACTACGTTACCCATAATATGTGGAAGTATCGACGTAATTTCATAGAGTCATTCGATCTGAATGCTACATGAAGAACATAAGCCAGATGACGGAACGCAGAGACCTAGGATGTAGAAGATCATAACATGAGCAATTCGGCAGATTTGGATTCCTTTCCTATATATCCACTCATGTGGTACTTCATCATATGATTCATATAAGATCCATCTGTCTAGAGATCGTCATATACATCTAGAAAGTCGTATGCTTTGGAAGAAGCTTGTACAGTTTGGGAAGGGGTTTTTGAGAGAAAAGAAGAATCTACTTCAACCGATATGCCCTTAGGTACGGCCATGCATAACATAGAAATCACACGTGGAAGGGGTGGGCAATTAGCTAGAGCAGCAGGTGCTATAGTGAAACTCATTGCAAAAGAGGGTAAATCGGCCACTTTAAGATTACCATCTGGGGAGGTCCGTTTAGTATCCCAAAACTGCTTAGCAACAGTCGGACAAGTGGGTAATGTTGGGGTGAACCAAAAAAGTTTGGGTAGAGCCGGATCTAAGTGTTGGCTAGGTAAACGCCCCGTAGTAAGAGGGGTAGTTATGAACCCTGTGGACCACCCCCATGGGGGCGGTGAAGGGAAATCTCCCATTGGTAGAAAAAAACCCACAACCCCTTGGGGTTATCCTGCGCTTGGAAGAAGAACTAGGAAAAGGAAAAAATATAGCGATAGTTTTATTCTTCGTCGCCGTAAGTAAATACGTAACTAGGAATATGGAAAGTTGCATTTTTGGAATTTGCAATAATGCGATGGGCGAACGACGGGAATTGAACCCGCGCATGGTGGATTCACAATCCACTGCCTTGATCCACTTGGCTACATCCGCCCCTTATCCAGCTAAAGGATTTTTTTCTTTTTTCCATTGATCATTATTCTATTTATTCTGACCTCCGTACTTCGATCGAGATATTGGACATAGAATGCCACTCTTTAAAAAGGAAAAAAGGAGTAATCAGCTGTGACATGAAAAAAACGAATCCTTTTGTAGCTCCTCATTTATTGGCAAAGATAGAAAAGGTCAATATGAAGGAGGAGAAAGAAACAATAGTAAC
>NC_057798.1:483049470-483054470 GCF_018294505.1 Triticum aestivum | reverse complement strand
CACAACCGAGGTCGTGGTAAATCCATGAATTTGATTCGATTTGTTTTTCTTATACTATTTGTTTTTCTTATACTATAGAAATAGAAATAAATTTTTTTCTTATACTATAGAAATAAATAAACCTTTGAATTCAGCATTATTCCAAGACTCCTATTTCAAAGTCTATCTTTTAAGGGAAAAATGAAAATAAAAGTAACCCTTCTTTTCCCATTCCCTCTCTATTGCATGGGTGGAAGAACTAAAATAGAGGATTCTGAAAAAAAGGACCTTCGAAATCCAATTTTATGTGTAGCGCAAAGGAGTTGCGATTTCTTCTTATTCCTATAGAACATCTAGTAACAAGAATATGAAATCGTAAATAGCAAAAAATTCTTGTCTTGCGCAGTCTAAGTCTAAGGAAATAAAAAAAATCGCTTATACAATTTCATCTACATCGAATTTATATATCAGAATAGCGGATAGAGGCATCATTAAAGGAGTCAGGTCTACTTACTTTATGCTTCTTTCCAATTTTATGGTGGATTTGATAAGAACCCTTTTTGCTTTCTTGATAAATAATCGACAAAAAAAGCGTTTTTTATATAACCTGCTTGTTTTATTATAATTATAACAAGTCCTATATGGAAATGCCCGCTAAAGAGAAAATCTATTTGATTGTCTCTCGGCCAATATCGATTTTTAGAAAGAAAAAACAAGAATTTTATTCTTTTTTTATTAACATTAAGAAAAAAGAATATAACTAAAATGGAATTGGCAATATAATTTTTATAGACTTTTGAAAGAAAAAAAAGGGGTTTTTTGCAACCATTATTTCTTATTTCTTGCCTATATCATATCACGGAAACCTTTCGCTTTGGAACGTGGAGAGATGGCTGAGTGGACTAAAACGGCGGATTGCTAATCCGTTGTACAATTTTTTGTACCGAGGGTTCGAATCCCTCTCTTTCCGCTCCCTTGGATCATTTGGGACTTTCGAATTGGAAAGAATTCTGACCCCCGGATTTTCTCATAGATAAATGTACGAAACAAATCCAATAAGAAAAAAACGGAATTTTTACTCCTCGCGTCCAGGATTCCGTCCTGGGTCATTAGATAAGAATCCAAAGATAAAGAGTGAAACAAAGAATATCACTACTGTATAAACAAGAAGTTTGAGAGTAAGCATTACATAATCTCCAAGTTTTTTTAAGGAATAGATTACCAGTTTTTCCTTACCACACGGATCCACTAGGATGGTTTTTTTTTGATACCTAAAATGCAAAAATGAATTCTTGAAAAAATTTGCAAGAATTCATTTATAATAAGCACTCTTATCAATAGCAAAAATAGGGTTAGGTGGTTAGGTATTGTGTAGGTACCTGCTCAACCTAGGTGCAGGGGAGTAGAAAGGCTGATCCAAATTTATTGCTGTAGCTACCCATTCAATGTAGAAGAATTTAAATTTGAGAATCGAAGGTTCATAATATAAAAATATAAAACTTCTCGGCTTTTACCCATTTTAATTTTTTTTGGAATGAACACATCATTCAATTTGGCATACAGAGTACTAAAGATTTCATCGAAAACTTACAACAACTTGCCAAACAAAGGCTAATAGAAAAAAGAATAGAGGTATAACAGGCATAATATCCACGATTGGATTGAAAATAGCATAAGCTTCGGGTAATTTGGCAAAGAAAAAACTAGTAGGATAAAGAACAGAATTAAAACAAATACAGGTTAAACTAAGTATATTAGGCATAACAAGCATTTCATTCTTGTAGAGTAAATAATTGGATTTTTCTTGAGTTATTTTTTTAAGGGAAAGAAGGAAAAGGCAGATTCAAAATCTTTTTTCTTCGGACTTTCCCAAACACAAAATACCTCCTTGTATTCGCACTCTCAAATGAGAGTGGAATAAATTCGACTTTCATATAATATCTTAATAGAATTCCATGTAATGATCAATGCATTTTTTTGATTCTATATTATCCACATGTGTAGAATACTAGCAAGAGAATATCCCTCCTTTTTTATGTAATTGAAATGGTATTGACGAATAACAAATAAACATACTAGTGTTTATTAGTGTCGCATAAAACCCGAAATGGGGCGTGGCCAAGAGGTTTTTCTTAACACCAATCAACCTCAGTTATAGAATTCTCGTACTTCTTCAACTCGAATACCAAAAGGAAGAAAAAAATATGACTAAGTGATTTTATAGTAGAGGCATATCCTGAATGTGCTTGATAGATCCCATTTTTTCATGAAAATAAAGATAGTCAATTTGACTGGACTTAAGACTTTATTATGTTTTCTGAGAAAGAATAAGATATCATTACTCTCTTTAATAAACTTTTGTCTCGTACAGAATACTATATGATTAACCTTTAAAATAGAATTTATTATGTTTATTTTCATGGGATACCAAGGCAATCGTGTCCATTTATTAGTGAACAAGGAAAAATATTATCGAGACGAATAAATAGATTAACCTTGAAACAACAACGATTAATTACTCTTTCTATAAAACAGGCTCGTATTTTATCTTTCTTACCGTTTCGTAACTATGAGAACGAAAAGAAATTTCAAGCCCAGTCAATTTCAATAATTACAGGTTCTAGACCCAGAAAAAATAGACATATTCCTCAATTAATGCAAAAGTACAATTCCAATCGAAACTTAAGAAACAACAACCAAAATTTAAGAAACAACAACCGGAACTTAAGTTCCGATTGTTGATGTTTTATTCGAATTCGAAAGGGCCAGACCTATATATATTATAAAGAAAGTAATCCAGCTCGTTGATTCCTACCACTTAATCTTAATTTATTGTATCTTCCCGGAGTTCCCTCTCCGGGAATTCATCTTTTTTTATTCCAGTATATTACTTTATTTATACTTTTAATTGATGATCTTTATTTTATTGGAAATCGTGTAAAGATTATTTGGATTTGATACAGCTACTTGTGCAAGCATTTTACGATTAAGAATCAATTTCTTCTTGTACAGGTTGTGTATTAATTTACTATAACTATCGAATACTTTATATACCCGCGTTGCTGCGTTTATCTGAGTGATCCACAAACGACGAAAATCCCTCTTTTGCCTACCTCTATCTCGATGAGAGGAAACAAAAGCTCTTTTTACCTGTTGGGTAATCATTCGATTAAGTCTTAAATGAGGCCCTCTAAAGTTTGAGGCAAATGAACGCATTTTTGTTCATCGTCTCCGGGCTATATATCCTCGCGAAACTCTGGTCATTGAATCAAATTAACCTTAATGAATAACTAATGATTTCTCTTCTTTTAGCCACCCTTTTTCTCATTAATAACAAAACTAATTATTCCGATATATAAAATATTAATTCCAATGGCTTTTGCTATAGTAACCTTCCCAACCACGATTTTTTATTCCACTCCGTTCAGTTATTTCTATACGAAATAACAAATTCATTCTAATAATACTAAAAAAAATAGTGGGTTCCATCGTTTCTATGGTTCCCTTTTAAACGGTGAGGCCCTCTCTATACACCGGAGCCCTTTCTTTCATCAAAAGGTATTGCGAACTTGTATAGTCCACATTCTTTGGCTCTACCTATCCATTATAGAGTAAATAGCTCTTTTCACAATAAGAGTTATCCATACAGTGACGGTATTTAATTATGAAAGTTGGCTAAGTAGCTGACCCTGTTAGTCCGTTCTTTTAAGATAAAGGAGCATAAGCCTTTTTGTTCGTCGTCTCCGGGCTATATATCCTCGCGGAACTCTGGTCATTGAATCAAATTAACCTTAATGAATAACTAATGATTTCTCTTCTTTTAGCCACCCTTTTTCTCATTAATAACAAAACTAATTATTCCGATATATAAAATATTAATTCCAATGGCTTTTGCTATAGTAACCTTCCCAACCACGATTTTTTATTCCACTCCGTTCAGTTATTTCTATACGAAATAACAAATTCATTCTAATAATACTAAAAAAAATAGTGGGTTACATCGTTTCTATGGTTCCCTTTTAAACGGTGAGGCCCTCTCTATACACCGGAGCCCTTTCTTTCATCAAAAGGTATTGCGAACTTGTATAGTCCACATTCTTTGGCTCTACCTATCCATTATAGAGTAAATAGCTCTTTTCACAATAAGAGTTATCCATACAGTGACGGTATTTAATTATGAAAGTTGGCTAAGTAGCTGACCCTGTTAGTCCGTTCTTTTAAGATAAAGGAGCATAAGCCTTTTTCTTTTTATTACTATTTCCTCCGCTTAATGGATAACCATTTGCTACCAATGGGAGAATTGCTTCTTATTTCCAATTTAGATAATTGGATTTGCACCAAAGGAAACCATAAATTCCATATACCATAGAAATCTAGGATAGAGAAGCTATATCCTATTCATTGGTACTAATCATGGATACTTCAATTTTTTTTATATTTGTTTGAAGTCATGATCTTAACGAGTCGCACATACACCATAGACATGTTCCTCGACGCTGAGGGCATCCTTTAAGCGCGGCCATTTTTCGAGCATTTCGTATTGGTTGTCTTGCGTTTCTGATAAGTTGTTTAACCGTCGGCATGTTGTATGTATATAGAAAAAATGGATTGGTTTAGATCCATCTTAACCTGATGATTGCTCATCATGAAGTCTTTCTATTTTCTATTAAATCGAGGAAAACACGAATTTAGCTGTGAAATAACTTTACAAGAAATCCGGACACTACCAATCCTTAAACATTTCTGGAAACCACACTGGATCAGTATCGCAGTGCTTGTCAATCATTTCATCCCCTACAATATCGACAAGTCCATAAGCTTTGGCTTCGTCTGCTGACATAAAAACATCCCTTTCCATGTCTTCGGATACAACCCAAAAAGGCTTGCCTGTTCTTACTGCATAAACCCTTGTGATCATTTCGCGAACTTTGTGTAACTCTTCTACTTCTAGTAAAAATTCTGGTGTCCTTGCCCGATAATAAGCACTAGCAGGTTGGTGAAGCATAATCATTGCGTGAGGG
>NC_057798.1:483019470-483044470 GCF_018294505.1 Triticum aestivum | reverse complement strand
TGCAATTGCTGCTAATGTACAAATTTTTTTTTTTTTTTGAAACAAGGCAAGACTTGCCATTTTCATTGAATAAGAAGAAGGTTTTAGAGTCGAGGCCGGCGGCCGAGTTACAATCCTCACTCTCGCGGCATTACATTACACAAATATTTTGCCCCGGCACGGCACCACCATGAGGCTTCCTCTTTGATTCGAGCAACAAGCACACCCACTGGAATTGCGTTGTTACGGAACACACGTGCATTTCACTCTTTCCATATTTCCCAAGAAAACAGTAGCATAATGGAAGTCAGCGCCCTTCGTGGTCGTGAGGTCCCGGAAGCATTGGCGCGCTACCACTCCTTGACCAAAGTCAAACCACCCCAGTTCGCTGGGTGTACATCTTGTAAACCGAGCCAAGATTTAATCATTCCCCGCACACGGATGGTGTAGCGGCAGTGAAAAAGAAGGTGTGCCGCCGATTCCGGAGTTTGCTTGCAAAGAGGACAAAGATTACAATTTGGCCAACCCCTTCGCTGAAGCCTGTCAGCCGTCCAAACTCTGTTGTTGATGACCAACCAAGCAAAAAAATTGCATTTGGGAGGAGCCCAGTTCTGCCACACTAACAGAGGCATGTCCGTGTCCACTAGCCCAAGGAATTGTGTATTATAAGCCGACGCCGCTGAATATTGGCCATCATTGGTGAGCTTCCACGTAATTGAATCGGTCTCCTCCGTGTTGAGATTGACCAGCGAGAGCTTTCCCCAAAGGTTGACGAACTCGGATATGTGGTTGACAGGTGAGGTTCCCACCAATATCCACCTTAGAAACCCAAAAGTTATTGTGCAAGGCCTTCTTCATAGAGCAGTTTTTTCTTGTAGAATGTTCAAAGATCTTGGGCGCGATATCCTTGGGTCTCATACCATCCAACCAGGAAGGATCCCAAAATGATGCTCGACGACCGTCTCCAACAACAACCTTTGTGGCAGAGGCGAAAATATCTTTGTCCTTTTGTACACAAGGGTTTCCCAAGTTGGCCCAAGGTTTGGCCGGATCCGTCCAAGCAGCCCACAGCCAACGAATTTGAAGGGCCGCTGCAAATTTTTCCAGATTTAGAATGCCCAACCCACCATGCACTTTTGATTTGCACACCTGGTCCCAATTTATCTTGCATTTTCCACAGGTGACCTTGTCACAACCTGCCCAAAGATAGGCACGCCTAAGGGAGTCGATCTTCTTCATAACTTCAGCAGGGAGGTCTAGCGCCGTCAAGTGGTAAATGGCAATTGCCGTGATGACCGACTTGACCAACACAGCCCGTCCCGGCTGCGCAACATGCTTTCCCATCCAAGGCGTAAGTTGAGCAGCAATCTTATCTTCGAGAGGCTGAAAATGGATTGTTTTGAGCCTCTTGGTTGACAATGGCAGCCCAAGATATTTCATTGGGAAGGAGGTGCGGTTGGCGGGGAAGGAGCTGAGTATATCATCAAGATCCAAGGAGTCACATCGAATGGGGGCAACAAGACTTTTAGAGCAGTTCGTTGTTAGCCCTGTCACTACCCCAAATTGTGCAAGCGTATCCGCAAAAAACTTGACCTAGGTTTTGATGGGCGCAAGGAAAATCGCCGCGTCATCCGTGTAGAGGGAGGCTCTGATAGGCATGGCATTGCCACCAAGAGGGTGCAGCTTTCCTTGAGCAATGGCTTTCTTGAGAATGTGATGTAGTGGGTCGATGGCCAGCACAAAAAGGAGTGGGGATAAAGAATCTCCTTGGCTCAGACCCTTCCCAAGCTTGATAGGAGTGCCAGGAACCCCATTGAGCAAACTCACGACGAACCCGAGGAGAGAAGAGTTGAGATCCATCCTCGAAAGCGCAGAGGAAAACCAAGCTGCTAAAGAAGGTCAAGAAGATTGTCCCAACGAATAGAGTCGAAGGCTTTCTTGATATCTAGCTTGAAGAGCAATGCCGGGGTTTTCTTGCGGTGGAAACGCCTCGCAAGATTGCGCACATACATGAAATTATCGTGGATACATCTCTGTTTGATGAACGTACTCTGGGCCTGGAAGACCAAGTCGTTCATGTGGGGGGCTAACCGGTTGGACATCACTTTTGCAATAATCTTTGCAATAGCATGAATAATACTATGGGGCGAAAGTCAGCAATATCCTTGGCACCGTCTTTCTTGGGGATGAGGGCAACATCCACAGAATTTAGCCAGTGGAAATGGGTGGCATGTAGGTCACAGAAACGATGAATAGCCGACATGAGATCTCCCATTATCGTGCTCCAGCATGCTTTAAAATAAACACCAGTGAAGCCATCCGGTCCTGGAGCTTTGTCATTTGGCATAGCAAAAACGGCAGCCTTCACCTCCTCTTCCGTGATAGCCTCATCCAACTCCTGAAGGTCACAATTGGGGGTCGGAATGATTCCCCAGTTGATGTCAATGCTGCGCGAAGGGCCCTTCTTAGCAATGCTTTCAAAATGATGGTGTATGACCTACTCCTTCAAATTGTGTTCCGTAATCCAACCATTGTTATGCTTGAGACGATGGATAAAATTCTTCCTCCTTCGGTGGTTAACACGAAGGTGAAAGTAGTGGGTGTTAGCATCGCCGTCCTTCAAATTGGTGATTCTTGAGTTTTGCCTCTTTTTGGACTTCTCAAGCACAGCCCAGGCGATAATCTTCCTCTTGAGTCGTTTCTGAAGATCAATTTCTTGTTGGGATAACTCTCTTTGTTCCTGCGCCATATCAAGATGGAGAATAACCTCAAGGGCCGTGTGCAGCTGCACCTTAGATTTAGCTTAGAGTGTTTTGCTCCAGGAACGTAATCATCGACTAGTAGATTTTAGCTTGTGAAAAAGTCTCTAGTAGGGATCTTGGTGACTCGAATCTTCATTCCAAGCGTCGCTGACCGTCTTTTGGAAGCCTGACATCTTGGTCCAATGGTTCTCAAACCTAAAGGACTTGGGTTTCTTGGGGCCATCCGCGCAAGCGAGCAACAACGAACAATGATCTGAGAGCGAGGAGGACAGGGCATGAAGTATGTGGTTGGCAAATTCAATGTCCCAATCCTCATTGCAAAAAAAATTGTCAAGTTTACTAAGCGTCAGATTGTTTCTCTCGTTACTCCAAGTAAACTTCTGGTTCTGGAGGGGGATCTCCTTGAGCTCGCAGGAGGTAAGAGTGTTGCGGAAGCGAACTAATCTGCTACGATCAACATTGGAATATCGGTTCTTATCTCTGGCCTGGTAAATCTGGTTGAAGTCCCCATTAACCAGCCATTTTGTCCCTAGCAACGGTTTCTGGGAGGATAGCTCGAGAAAAAAGGCGTCTTTGTGAATGCTTCTAGTTGGCCCATATATAGTGGTAAGCTTGAAGTTATTGCTCTCCGTAGAATTCTTGACAGCAACATCTCCGGAAAGAAAATATGATCCAATCTGGACATTGGAAATGTTCACCACATTATCATCCCATAGGAGTAATATGCCTCCTTTTGTTCCATCAGCAGGTTTGTAGGCGAAATTATTCAATCTATAACCACCAAGGTATGTAGCGATGAAACTGTCAATGTGATAGGAGCTAGGGTTCTCCCCGGTCTCGGACGTAGGCTGTAGGGGAAGGAGAGAGGAGGGCGCGGGCTGGCGCGCGGCGGCCGACGGCGTGGCGCCATCCTTGCGCGGTGCGGCGGCGGCGAAGGAAGGAGGCGACTAGGGTTTAGGATTTCCGGCTCCTCTAGGAGCCGGGCAATAGAAATAGTCTTATTGCTTAAATCTCAAATAGTCTTACAAGTTGTATATATAACCACGATGTGAAATAAAAACTAAGATAACTTGCGGGCTAAGCTTGCCCGGTGGGCCTCCTATGGCCGTAGGTCCGGCCGGTCATAACATCTCTCCCCGCCTGTGCAAACAACTCGTCCTCGAGCTGAAAGTCGGGGTAGTGTTGGCGGAACTCCTCGTGCTGCTCCCAAGTAGCGTCCTCCTCTGAAAGGCCAGCCCACTTAATCAACACGTACCAAGAGCCGTGATGCAGCTGAGCCTTCAACGCCTTCTCCGGCTCAGGAAGGAGACGCCCGTCAGTGACCGGCGGAAGTGCTGGAGGAACCGCGGGTGGCTCGCCAAGGAAAGGCTTGAGCAGCCCCACATGGAAGACATCATGGATCCGCGCACCTGCCGGAAGCTGAAGACGGTAAGCCACCTTCCCAATGCGTTCCAAGATAGCAAAGGGACCGGCATAGGGAGGACTCAGCTTCCTCTTTGCGTGTTGGTCCAGGGACTACATAGAGCGATGAAGTAGACGCAGCCACACCCAAATCACCCACCGCGAACTCCGCCTCGCGATGGTTGCCGTCGTAGTAGTGTTTGGCCAACTGCTGGGCCTGAAGGAGGCGTTGCCGGACTTCTGCCAACATCTCGTCACGGTTCCGCGAAAGAACACCGGCCTTGGTCCGTGCCAAGGCCGGATCAACAGGAAGAATCGGCGGAGGTGACCGGCCATAAACCACCTCAAAAGGCATAGCACGGAGGACGGAGTGATAAGAGGTGTTGTAGCAGTACTCTGACCACAACAGCCAGTCCACCCATGCCCAAGGGCGATCACCTGTGACACAACGCAAATACATGGTAATCATCTTGTTAACGACCTCGGACTGGTCGTTCGTCTGAGGATGGAAAGCTGTGCTCAGGCGGAGCTTAACGCCTGCCAGCCGGAAGATGTCGCGCCACACATGTCCCGTGAACACGGGGTCCCGATCACTGACGATCGACGATGGGAACCCATGGAGACGGACAATGTCATTGAACAAAGCCCGAGCGACAGACGCTGTCGTGTAGGGATGCCCAAGCGCGATGAAGTAGGCATACTTCAAGAAGCGGTCGACCACCGTGAGAATGACAGACTTGCCACCCACCTTAGGGAGGCCCTCGATGAAGTCCATGGAGATGTCCGCCCAGACCTGGGACGGCACCTCCAAAGGATGGAGCAAGCCAGTCAGCCGTAGAGTCTCCGTCTTGTTGCGTTGGCATGTCACACAAGACCGTACCCAGTCACGGACCAGGGCACGATCACCTGGAATGTAGAAGTCGGGGCGGAGACAATGGAGTGTTTTCTACACACCCTCATGGCCCGCCGAGTGGGCGAGGCGCAGGACCTGATGACGAAGATCGTCATGCGCCGAAACGAAGACCCGGCGCCCATGGAGGAGCAACCCGTCGATGAGGCGCCACGGATCCTCCAACTCCCCCGCAGCCAGCTGCTACTGAAGGAGGAGTGCGTCGGCCGCGGCTGCTGTCGCCCGCCGAATGTCGGTGAAGAGAGTGAAGGAGGGCCTGGTGATGATGCAGAAGGCCGCCCCGTCAGCCGCACCTCGTCCATGTTGGCGTCACGCCAAGACAGGGCGTCGGCGATGTTGTTAAGGCGACCCGGACGGTACTCGACAGTGAAGTCAAACCCGAAGAGTTTACTAATCCACTGGTGCTGTGGAACGGTCGAGAGCCTCTGATCCAACATGAACTTGAGGCTGTAGTGGTCCGTACGGATCTGGAAGGATCGACCCCAAAGATACGGCCGCCAGTGACGCACCGCCGATACCAAGCCAATGAGCTCGCGCTCATAGGCCGCCAGCTTAAGATGGCGGGCGGCAAAGGGCCGGCTGAAGAAGGCGAGGGGTCCATCGCCCTGATGAAGGACCGCATCGAACCCCGCACCGGAAGCGTCGCAGTCGACGGTGAACGGTAGGTCGAAATCAGGCATCTTGAGGACGGGACCCGTTGTGAGGGCCCCCTTGAGGGCCTCGAACATTGTAGTGGCCTCCTCATCCCAAGAGAAGGCGTCGCGATGGAGGAGGCGCGTGAGCGGGGCTACGATGAGGCCAAACTCCCGGATGAATTTCCGGTAGTACCCCGCTAGGCCCAGAAATCCGCGAAGAGCCCGTGGAGACTACGAAAACGGCCAGGTGGCGACGGCCGCCACCTTGTAGATGTCCATGGCCACCCCCTCGACCGAGATGACGTGGCCGAGGTAACTGACAGAAGGCATCCCGAACGAGCACTTCGAGCGTTTAAGATGAAGATGATGCGCCTGAACCTCATTGAAGACGATGGCCACATGCTGGAGGTGCTCTGCCCAAGAGGCGATGTAGATAAGAATGTCATCAAAGAAAACAAGTACAAACCGACGTAAGTAGGGCCAGAGGACATCGTTCATCAAGTCCTGAAAGGTAGCTGGGGTGTTGGAGAGGCCAAAAGGCATCACCAACAACTCGAAGTGGCCGTGATGAGTCCGAAATGTTGTCTTGGCGATGTCGTCTGGGTACATGCGCACCTGATGATACCCCGACCGGAGATCCATCTTGGTGAAGAAGCACGCTCCATGCAGCTCATCGAGAAGCTCATCGACCACCGGGATAGGGAACTTGTCCTTAAGTGTGAGAGCATTAAGGGCACGGTAGTCTATGCAGAAACGCCACGTGTTGTCTGACTTGCGAATGAGGAGGACCGGCGTAGTGAATGGCAACGTGGAGATCCGGATGATGCCCGCGGCAAGCATGAGTGCACACTGCCGCTCCAACTCGTCTTTCTGCAGCTGAGGATACCGGTAGGGCCGTACGGCCACCGGGGCCGATCCTGGAAGGAGGTGAATATAGTGGTCGTAGACCCGGGCCGGCGGAAGGCCCTACGGCTCCTCAAAGAGATCACGATGCTGCTGCAGGAGGTTGTCCAACAGCGGATGCTCGGCCTCGGTGGTGGCCGCCGCCAGCTGGAGCGGGGGCATCGCCGGGGTGCCTCCAATGCCCTCCCAGCGGACGCGGCGGCCGAGACACCAGAAGGTCATCGTCGGGGCGTTGAAGTCCCAAAGGATGGGACCGAGAGTCCGCAAAAAGTCGACGCCGAGGATGAAGCCGAAGAAGCCCAAGTCAATGCCGGCGCAGGTGATGGTGAAGTGCTCGTCGCCGATAGTGATGGGCACGTTGCGGGCGAGCCCATGGCAGCGTAGACGGTCGCCATTAGCGACGGTGACCCGCAGCTGCTCCCCGCCTGTCGGCTGTAGCGCGAGGCGCCGCATGGTGGTCTCCGGCAGGAAGTTATGCGTGGACCCTGACGCTCGCGATGGATCGTGACCGGTAAAAGCATCATCTGTTCATCACGGATGTTGGCCAGCGTGTGGAGCGAGACGACGAGGGCCGTCGTCGGAGCGGGCGCGGGCTCCGCGGTGGCTGGGGCGCCGAGGCCATCCTCCGGTGTGTCATTCTCGGTCTCGTCGGTCGTATCCAAGTAGAAGAGGCGCGGGAAGACATGGCCCGGGGCATAGGGCGCATCACAGTTGAAGCAAAGTCCCAAGCGCCGGCGCTTGAGCTGCTCCGCCTGAGAAAGGCGCCTGAAAGGGCGGGTCATGGGCGGGGTGGCCGCCGGTGCTGCGGTCGAAGACGCGGGTGCTGTTGGAGGTGGCCGGGGCGGGGGGTTGTTGGCCCGCATGAGACGCGGGTGGCCGCGTCAAGGCCTGGGCGCGCTGCTAGAATGCCCGGGCATAGTACATGGCCATCTGAAGGTCTTGGGGCCCCTTCATCTCAACGTCCACGCGGATGTGGTCGGGAAGGCCGCCGACAAAGAGTTCAGCCCGCTGTAAGGCCGTCACACCCGGCGCGTGACACGCCAAGGCCTGGAAGCGGTCGGTGAAATCCTGCATCATGGAGGTGAAAGGCAGACGTCCCAACTCGGCCAGTCCGCTCCCGCGCATCGGCGGTCTGAAACGAAGAAGGCACAGCTCGCGGAAACGCTCCCACGGGGGCATGCCACCCTCGCCCTGCTCGAGGGCGTAGTACCATGTCTGGGCTACCCCGCGGAGGTGGTAGGAAGGCAGCCAAGTGCGCTCTGACGCGAGCGTGCGCTGCCCACGGAAAAACTAGTCACACTGGTTGAGCCAGTTAAGCGGGTCGTCCGAGCCGTCATAGGTGGCGAAGTCGATCTTGGTGAACCGGGGCGGCGTCTGGGTTGGCGTGCCATGACCCACCGGCTCGACGATGCGGAGAGCTGATGATGGCGCCCGGTCCATGGTGGGGAGGCTGGCATAGGCCCCCGTGGAGCCCAACGAGGCCCCGGACTGCAGCGGGGGCACCGACGGATCCCCGGCCTTCGTGTAAACCGGCGGAGGCGACATCCCGTTGAGCCAGGCCGGAATCGGAGATGGTGACGGTGGAAACTGTTGGAAATATGCCCTAGAGGCAATAATAAAAGGCTTATTATTATATTTCCTTGTTCATGATAATTGTCTTTTATTCATGCTATAACTGTATTATCCGGAAATCGAAATACACGTGTGAATACATAGACCATAACATGTCCCTAGTGAGCCTCTAGTTGACTAGCTCGTTGGTCAACAGATAGTCATGGTTTCCTGACTATGGACATTAGATGTCATTGACAACGGGATCACATCATTAGGAGAATGATGTGATGGACAAGACCCAATCCTAAGCATAGCACAAGATCGTGTAGTTCGTTTTGCTAGAGCTTTTCCAATGTCAAGTATCTCTTCCTTAGACCATGAGATCGTGTAACTCCCAGATACCGTAGGAGTGCTTTGGGTGTACCAAACGTCACAACGTAACTGGGTGACTATAAAGGTGCATTACAGGTATCTCCGAAAGTGTCTGTTGGGTTGACACGGATCGAGATTGGGATTTCTCACTCCGTATGACGGAGAGGTATCACTGGGCCCACTCGGTAGTGCATCATCATAATGAGCTCAAGGTGACCAAGTGTTTGGTCACGGGATCATGCATTACGGTACGAGTAAAGTGACTTGCCGGTAACGAGACTGAACGAGGTATTGGGATACCGACGATCGAGTCTCGGGCAAGTAACATACCGTCTGACAAAGGGAATTGTATACGGGGTTGTTCGAATCCTCGACATCGTGGTTCATCCGATGAGATCATCGAGGAGCATGTGGGAGCCAACATGGGTATCCAGATCCCGCTGTTGGTTATTGCCCGAGAGCCGTCTCAGTCATGTCTACGTGTCTCCCGAACCCGTAGGGTCTACACACTTAAGGTTCGGTGACGCTAGGGTTGTATGAATATGAGTATGCAGTATACTGAATGTTGTTCGGAGTCCCGGATGAGATCCCGGACATCACGAGGAGTTTCGGAATGGTCCGGAGGTAAAGAATTATATATAGGAAGTGGTATTTCGGCCATCGGGAAAGTTTCCGGGTCACCCGGTATTGTACCGGGACCACCCGAAGGGTCCCGGGGGTCCACCGGGTGGGGCCACCCATCCCGGAGGGCCCCATGGGCTGAAGTGGGAGGGGAGCCCTCCCATAGTGGGCTGGTGCGCCCCCCTAGGCCCACCCCCTGCGCCTAGGGTTGAAACCCTAGGGTGGGGGGGCGCACCACATGCCTTGGGGGGCACTCCTCCCCCCTTGGCCGCCGCCCCCTTGGGAGATTGAATCTCCCAGGGCCGGCGCCCCCCCTGGGGACCTATATAAAGGGAGGGGGAGAGGGGCAGTCGCACCCTGAAGTCCTGGCGCCCCCTCCCCCTGCTACACCTCTTCCTCCTCCGTCACGTGCTTGGCGAAGCCCTGCCGGAGTGCCGCTGTTCCACCACCACCACGCCATTGTGCTGCTGCTGGAGCCATCATCATCAACCTCTCCTTCCCCCTTGCTGGATCAAGAAGGAGGAGACGTCACACGCTCCGTACGTGTGTTGAACGCGGAGGTGCCATCCGTTCGGCGCTAGGATCTCCGGTGATCTGAATCACGGCGAGTACGACTCCATCATCACCGTTCCCTTGAACGCTTCCGTACGCGATCTACAAGTGGTATGTAGATGCAAACTCACTCCCTTGACTCGTTGCTTAGATGAACTCATAGATGGATCTTGGTGAAACCGTAGGAAAAATTTTAATTTTCTGCAACGTTCCCCAACAGTGGCATCATGAGCTAGGTCTATGCGTAGTTCTCTATTGCACGAGTAGAACACAATTTTGTTGTGGGCGTAGATCTTGTAAACTTGCTTGCCCCTACTAGTCTTATCTTGCTTCAGCGGTATTGTGGGATGAAGCGGCCCGGACCAACCTTACACGTACGCTTACGTGAGACCGGTTCCACCGACTAACATGCACTAGTTGCATAAGGTGGCTGGCGGGTGTCTGTCTCTCCCACTTTAGTTGGAGCGGATTCGATGAAAAGGGTCCTTATGAAGGGTAAATAGAAGTTGACAAAATCACGTTATGGTTATTCGTAGGTAAGAAAACGTTCTTGCTAGAACCCAATTGCAGCCACGTAAAAGATGCAACAACAATTAGAGGACGTCTAACTTGTTTTTGCAGCAATTGTCTTGTGATGTGATATGGCCAGAAGTTGTGATGAATGATGAATGATATATTGTGATGTATGAGATCATGTTCTTGTAATAGGAATCACGACTTGCATGTCGATGAGTATGACAACCGGCAGGAGCCATAGGAGTTGTCTTTATTTTTGTATGACCTGCGTGTCATTGAAGAACGCCATGTAAATTACTTTACTTTATTTTCCAAACGCGTTAGCCATAGAAGTAGAAGTAGTCGTTGGCGTGACAACTTCACGAAGACACGATGATGGAGATCATGGTGTCATGCCGGTGACGAAGATGATCATGGAGCCCCGAAGATGGAGATCGAAGGAGCTATATGATATTGGCCATATCATGTCACTATTATATAATTGCATGTGATGTTTATTATGTTTATGCATCTTGTTTACTTAGAACGACGGTAGTAAATAAGATGATCCCTTACAAAAATTTCAAGAAGTGTTCTCCCCTAACTGTGCACCGTTGCTAAAGTTCGTCGTTTCGAAGCACCACGTGATGATCGGGTGTGATAGATCCTTACGTTCACATACAACGGGTGTAAGACAGTTTTACACATGCAAAACACTTAGGGTTAACTTGACGAGCCTAGCATGTACAGACATGGCCTCGGAACACGAAGACCGAAAGGTCGAACACGAGTTCTATGGAAGATACGATCAACATGAGAATGTTCACCGACGATGACTAGTCCGTCTCACGTGATGATCGGACACGGCCTAGTCGACTCGGATCGTGTAACACTTAGATGACTAGAGGGATATCTAATCTGAGTGGGAGTTCATTAAAATAATTTGATTAGATGAACTTAATTACCATGAACTTAGTCTAAAACTTTTTACATAATATGTCTTGTAGATCAAATGGCCAACGCTCATGTCAACATGAACTTCAACGCGTTCCTAGAGAAAACCAAGCTGAAAGATGATGGCAGCAACTATACGGACTGGGTCCAGAACCTGAGGATCATCCTCATAGCTGCCAGGAAACAATATGTCCTAGAAGGACCGCTAGGTGACGCTCCCGTCCCAGAGAACCAAGACATTATGAATGCTTGGCAGTCTCGTGCTGATGATTACTCCCTCGTTCAGTGCGGCATGCTTTACAGCTTAGAACCGGGGCTCCAAAAGCGTTTTGAGCAACACGGAGCATATGAGATGTTCGAGGACCGGAAATTAGTTTTCCAAGCTCATGCCCGGGTCGAGAGATATGAAGTCTCCGACAAGTTCTATAGTTGTAAGATGGAGGAAAATAGTTCTGTCAGTGAGCACATACTCAAAATGTCTGGGTTGCACAACCGCCTGTCCCAGCTGGACATTAACCTCCCGGATGAGGCGGTCATTGACAGAATCCTTCAGTCGCTCCCACCAAGCTACAAGAGCTTTGTGATGAACTACAATATCCAGGGGATGGTGAAGACCATTCCTGAAGTATTTTCAATGCTGAAGTCAGCAGAGGTTGAAATCAAGAAAGAACATCAAGTGTTGATGGTCAATAAGACCACTAAGTTCAAGAAGGGCAAGGGTAAGAAGAACTTCAAGAAGGACGGCAAAGATGGTACCGCGGCCGGTAAGCCAGTTGCCGGGAAGAAGTCAAAGAATGGACCCAAACCTGAGACTCAGTGCTTTTATTGCAAGGGGAAGGGTCACTGGAAGCGGAACTGCCCCAAATACTTAGCGGATAAGAAGGCCGACAACACCAAAGGTATATTTGATATACATGTAATTGATGTGTACCTTACTAGTACTCGTAGTAACTCCTGGGTATTTGATACCGGTGCCGTTGCTCATATTTGTAACTCACAGCAGGAGCTGCGGAATAAGTGGAGACTGGCGAAGGACGAGGTGACGATGCGCGTCGGGAATGGTTCCAGAGTCGATGTGATCGCCGTCGGCACGCTACCTCTACATTTACCTACGGGATTAGTTTTGAACCTTAATAATTGTTATTTGGTGCCAAGTTTGAGCATGAACATTGTATCTGGATCTCGTTTGATACGAGATGGCTACTCATTTAAATCCGAGAAAAATGGTTGTTCTATTTATATGAGAGATATGTTTTATGGTCATGCTCCGATGGTCAATGGTTTATTCTTAATGAATCTCGAACGTAATGTTACACATATTCATAGCGTGAATACCAAAAGATGTAAAGTTGATAACGATAGTCCCACATACTTGTGGCACTGTCGCCTTGGTCACATTGGTGTCAAGCGCATGAAGAAGCTCCATGCTGATGGACTTTTAGAGTCTCTCGATTATGAATCATTTGACACATGCGAACCATGCCTCATGGGCAAGATGACCAAGACTCCCTTCTCCGGAACAATGGAGCAAGCAACCAACTTGTTGGAAATCATACATACCGATGTGTGCGGTCCAATGAGCGTTGAGGCTCGCGGAGGATATCGTTATGTTCTCACTCTCACTGATGACTTGAGTAGATATGGGTATGTCTACTTGATGAAACACAAATCTGAGACCTTTGAAAAGTTCAAGGAATTCCAGAATGAAGTAGAGAATCAACGTGACCGAAAGATAAAATTCTTACGATCGGATCGTGGAGGAGAATATTTAAGTCACGAATTTGGCACACACTTAAGAAAATGTGGAATCGTTTCACGACTAACGCCGCCTGGAACACCTCAGCGTAACGGTGTGTTCGAACGTCGTAATCGCACTCCATTGGATATGGTGCGATCTATGATGTCTCTTACCGATTTACCGCTATCATTTTGGGGATACGCTCTAGAGACAGCTACATTCACTTTAAATAGGGCACCGTCTAAATCCGTTGAGATGACACCGTATGAATTATGGTTTGGGAAGAAACCTAAGCTGTCGTTTCTAAAAGTTTGGGGATGCGATGCTTATGTCAAGAAACTTCAACCTGAAAAGCTCGAACCCAAGTCGGAAAAATGCGTCTTCATAGGATACCCTAAAGAAACCATTGGGTATACCTTCTACTTAAGATCCAAGGGCAAGATCTTTGTTGCCAAGAACGGATCCTTTCTAGAAAAAGAGTTTCTCTCGAAAGAAGTAAGTGGGAGGAAAGTAGAACTCGATGAAGTACTACCTCTTGAACAGGATAGTAGTGCAGCTCAGGAAAATGTTCCTGTGATGCCTACTCCAACTGGAGAGGAAATTAATGATGATAATCAAGGTACTTCTGATCAAGTTGCTACTGAACTTCGTAGGTCCACAAGGACACGTTCCGCACCAGAGTGGTACGGCAACCCTGTCCTTGAAATCATGTTGTTAGACAACAGTGAACCTTAGAACTATGAAGAAGCGATGGCGGGCCCAGATTCCAACAAATGGCTAGAAGCCATGAAATCCGAGATAGAATCCATGTATGAAAACAAAGTATGGACTTTGACTGACTTGCCCGATGATCGGCGAGCGATAGAAAACAAATGGATCTTTAAGAAGAAGACGGACGCGGATGGTAATGTCACCATCTATAAAGCTCGACTTGTCGCTAAGGGTTATCGGCAAGTTCAAGGGATTGACTACGATGAGACTTTCTCTCCCGTAGCGAAGCATAAGTCCGTCCGAATCATGTTAGCAATTGCCGCATACTATGATTATGAGATATGGCAGATGGACGTCAAAACGGCATTCCTTAACGGGCATCTTAAGGAAGAACTATATATGATGCAGCCGGAGGGTTTTGTCAATCCTAAGAATGCTAACAAAGTATGCAAGCTCCAGCGATCCATTTATGGGCTGGTGCAAGCATCTCGGAGTTGGAACATTCGCTTTGATGAAATGATCAAAGCGGTTGGGTTTATGCAGACTTATGGAGAAGCCTGCGTTTACAAGAAAGTGAGTGGGAGCTCTGTAGCATTTCTCATATTATATGTAGATGACATACTTTTGATGGGTAATGATATATAATTCTTGGACAGCATTAAGGCCTACTTGAATAAGTGTTTTGAAATGAAGGACCTTGGAGAAGCTGCTTATATATTAGGCATCAAGATCTATAGAGATAGATCGAGACGCCTCATAGGTCTTTCACAAAGCACATACCTTGATAAGATTTTGAAGAAGTTCAAAATGGATCAGTCCAAGAAGGGGTTCTTGCCTGTATTTGCAAGGTGTGAGATTGAGCTCAGCTCAATGCCCGACCACGGCAAAAGATAAAGAAGAGATGAGTGTCATCCCCTATGTTTCAGCCATAGGATCTATTATGCATGCCATGCTGTGTACCAGACCTGATGTAAACCTTGCCGTAAGTTTGGTAGGAAGGTACCAAAGTAATCCCGGCAAGGAACACTGGACAGCGGTCAAGAATATCCTAAAGTACCTGAAAAGGACGAAGGACATGTTTATCGTTTATGGAGGTGATGAAGAGCTCGTCGTAAAGGGTTACGTCGATGCTAGCTTCGACACAGATCTGGATGACTCTAAGTCACAAACCGGATACGTGTATATGTTGAATGGTGGAGCAGTAAGCTGGTGCAGCTGCAATCAGAGCGTCGTGGCGGGATCTAGTTGTGAAGCAGAGTACATGGCAGCCTCGGAGGCAGCGCATGAAGCTATTTGGGTGAAGGAGTTCATCACCGACCTAGGAGTCATACCCAATGCGTCGGGGCCAATCAAACTCTTCTGTGACAACAGTGGAGCTATTGCCCTTGCCAAGGAGCCCAGGTTTCACAAGAAGACCAGGCACATCAAGCGTCGTTTCAACTCCATCCGCGAAAATGTTCAAGATGGAGACATAGATATTTGCAAAGTACATACGGATCTGAATGTCGCAGATCCGTTGACTAAACCTCTCTCGCGAGCAAAACATGATCAACACCAGAACTCTATGGGTGTTCGATTCATCACAATGTAACTAGATTATTGACTCTAGTGCAAGTGGGAGACTGTTGGAAATATGCCCTAGAGGCAATAATAAAAGGGTTATTATTATATTTCCTTGTTCATGATAATTGTCTTTTATTCATGCTATAACTGTATTATCCGGAAATCGTAATACACGTGTGAATACATAGACCATAACATGTCCCTAGTGAGCCTCCAGTTGACTAGCTCGTTGGTCAACAAATAGTCATGGTTTCCTGACTATGGACATTAGATGTCATTGACAACGGGATCACATCATTAGGAGAATGATGTGATGGACAAGACCCAATCCTAAGCATAGCACAAGATCGTGTAGTTCGTTTTGCTAGAGCTTTTCCAATGTCAAGTATCTCTTCCTTAGACCATGAGGTCGTGTAACTCCCGGATACCGTAGGAGTGCTTTGGGTGTACCAAACGTCACAACGTAACTGGGTGACTATAAAGGTGCATTACAGGTATCTCTGAAAGTGTCTGTTGGGTTGACACGGATCGAGACTAGGATTTGTCACTCCGTATGACGGAGAGGTATCACTGGGCCCACTCGGTAGTGCATCATCATAATGAGCTCAAGGTGACCAAGTGTTTGGTCACGGGATCATGCATTACGGTACGAGTAAAGTGACTTGCCGGTAAAGAGACTGAACGAGGTATTGGGATACCGACGATCGAGTCTCGGGCAAGTAACATACCGTCTGACAAAGGGAATTGTATACGGGGTTGTTCGAATCCTCGACATCGTGGTTCATCCGATGAGATCATCGAGGAGCATGTGGGAGCCAACATGGGTATCCAGATCCCGCTGTTGGTTATTGCCCGAGAGCCGTCTCGGTCATGTCTACGTGTCTCCCGAACCCATAGGGTCTACACACTTAAGGTTCGGTGACGATAGGGTTGTATGAATATGAGTATGTAGTATACCGAATGTTGTTCGGAGTCCCGGATGAGATCCCGAACGTCACGAGGAGTTTCGGAATGGTCCGGAGGTAAAGAATTATATATAGGAAGTGGTATTTCGGCCATCGGGAAAGTTTCGGGGTCACCCGGTATTGTACCGGGACCACCGGAGGGGTCCCGGGGGTCCACCGGGTGGGGCAACCCATCCCGGAGGGCCCCATGGGCTGAAGTGGGAGGGGAGCCAGCCCATAGTGGGCTGGTGCGCCCCCCTAGGCCCACCCCATGTGCCTAGGGTTGAAACCCTAAGGTGGGGGGGCGCACCACATGCCTTGGGGGGCACTCCTCCCCCCTTGGCCGCCGCCCCCTTGGGAGATTGAATCTTCCAGGGCCGGCGCCCCCCCTGGGGACCTATATAAAGGGAGGGGGGAGAGGGGCAGCCGCACCCTGAAGTCCTGGCGCCCCCTCCCCCTGCTACACCTCTTCCTCCTCCGTCACGTGCTTGGCGAAGCCCTGCCGGAGTGCTGCTGTTCCACCACCACCACGCCGTTGTGCTGCTGCTGGAGCCATCATCATCAACCTCTCCTTCCCCCTTGCTGGATCAAGAAGGAGGAGACGTCACACGCTCCGTACGTGTGTTGAACGCGGAGGTGCCGTGCGTTCGGCGCTAGGATCTCCGGTGATCTGAATCACGGCGAGTACGACTCCATCATCACCGTTCCCTTGAACGCTTTCGTACGCGATCTATAAGTGGTATGTAGATGCAAACTCACTCCCTTGACTCGTTGCTTAGATGAACTCATAGATGGATCTTGGTGAAACCGTAGGAAAATTTTTAATTTTCTGCAACGTTCCCCAACAGTGGCATCATGATCTAGGTCTATGCGTAGTTCTCTATTGCACGAGTAGAACACAATTTTGTTGTGGGCGTAGATCTTGTTAACTTGCTTGCCGCTACTAGTCTTATCTTGCTTCAGCGGTATTGTGGGATGAAGCGGCCCGGACCAACCTTACACGTACGCTTACGTGAGACCGGTTCCACCGACTAACATGCACTAGTTGCATAAGGTGGCTGGCGGGTGTCTGTCTCTCCCACTTTAGTTGGAGCGGATTCGATGAAAAGGGTCCTTATGAAGGGTAAATAGAAGTTGACAAAATCACGTTGTGGTTATTCGTAGGTAAGAAAACGTTCTTGCTAGAACCCAATTGCAGCCACGTAAAAGATGCAACAACAATTAGAGGACGTCTAACTTGTTGTTGCAGCAATTGTCTTGTGATGTGATATCGCCAGAAGTTGTGATGAATGATGAATGATATATTGTGATGTATGAGATCATGTTCTTGTAATAGGAATCACGACTTGCATGTCGATGAGTATGACAACCGGCAGGAGCCATAGGAGTTGTCTTTATTTTTGTATGACCTGCGTGTCATTGAAGAACGCCATGTAAACTACTGTACTTTATTGCTAAACGCGTTAGCCATAGAAGTAGAAGTAGTCGTTGGCGTGACAACTTCATGAAGGCACGATGATGGAGATCATGGTGTCATGCCGGTGACGAAGATGATCATGGAGCCCCGAAGATGGAGATCGAAGGAGCTATATGATATTGGCCATATCATGTCACTATTATATAATTGCATGTGATGTTTATTATGTTTATGCATCTTGTTTACTTAGAACGATGGTAGTAAATAAGATGATCCCTTACAAAAATTTCAAGAAGTGTTCTCCCCTAACTGTGCACCGTTGCTAAAGTTCGTCGTTTCGAAGCACCACGTGATGATCGGGTGTGATAGATCCTTACGTTCACATACAACGGGTGTAAGACAGTTTTACACATGCAAAACACTTAGGGTTAACTTGATGAGACTAGCATGTACAGACATGGCCTCGGAACACGGAGACCGAAAGGTCGAACACGAGTCGTATGGAAGATACGATCAACATGAGAATGTTCACCAACGATGACTAGTCCGTCTCACGTGATGATCGGACACGGCCTAGTCGACTCGGATCGTGTAACACTTAGATGACTAGAGGGATGTCTAATCTGAGTGGGTGTTCATTAAAATAATTTGATTAGATGAACTTAATTACCATGAACTTAGTCTAAAACTTTTTACATAATATGTCTTGTAGATCAAATGGCCAACGCTCATGTCAACATGAACTTCAACGCGTTCCTAGAGAAAACCAAGCTGAAAGATGATGGCAGCAACTATACGGACTGGGTCCGGAACCTGAGGATCATCCTCATAGCTGCCAGGAAACAATATGTCCTAGAAGGACCGCTAGGTGACGCTCCCGTCCCAGAGAACCAAGACATTATGAATGCTTGGCAGTCTCGTGCTGATGATTACTCCCTCGTTCAGTGCGGCATGCTTTACAGCTTAGAACCGGGGCTCCAAAAGCGTTTTGAGCAACACGGAGCATATGAGATGTTTGAGGAGCTGAAATTAGTTTTCCAAGCTCATGCTCGGGTCGAGAGATATGAAGTCTCCGACAAGTTCTATAGTTGTAAGATGGAGGAAAATAGTTCTGTCAGTGAGCACATACTCAAAATGTCTGGGTTGCACAACCGCCTGTCCCAGCTGGACATTAACCTCCCGGATGAGGCGGTCATTGACATAATCCTTCAGTCGCTCCCACCAAGCTACAAGAGCTTTGTGATGAACTACAATATGCAGAGGATGGTGAAGACCATTCCTGAAGTATTTTCAATGCTGAAGTCAGCAGAGGTTGAAATCAAGAAAGACCATCAAGTGTTGATGGTCAATAAGACCACTAAGTTCAAGAAGGGCAAGGGTAATAAGAACTTCAAGAAGGACGGCAAAGATGGTACCGCGCCCGGTAAGCCAGTTGCCGGTGGAAGAAGTCAAAGAATGGACCCAAACCTGAGACTAAGTGCTTTTATTGCAAGGGAAAGGGTCACTGGAAGCGGAACTGCCCCAAATACTTAGCGGATAAGAAGGCCGGCAATACCAAAGGTATATTTGATATACATGTAATTGATGTGTACCTTACCAGTACTCGTAGTAACTCCTGGGTATTTGATACCGGTGCCGTTGCTCATATTTGTAACTCACAGCAGGAGCTGCGGAATAAGTGGAGACTGGCGAAGGACGAGGTGACGACGCGCGTCGGGAATGGTTCCAGAGTTGATGTGATCGCCGTCGGCACGCTACCTCTACATTTACCTACGGGATTAGTTTTGAACCTTAATAATTGTTATTTGGTGCCAAGTTTGAGCATGAACATTGTATCTGGATCTCGTTTGATACGAGATGGCTACTCATTTAAATCCGAGAATAATGGTTGTTCTATTTATATGAGAGATATGTTTTATGGTCATGCTCCGATGGTCAATGGTTTATTCTTAATGAATCTCGAACGTAATGTTACACATATTCATAGCGTGAATACCAAAAGATGTAAAGTTGATAACGATAGTCCCACATACTTGTGGCACTGCTGCCATAGTCACATTGGTGTCAAGCGCATGAAGAAGCTCCATGCTGATGGACTTTTAGAGTCTCTCGATTATGAATCATTTGACACATGCGAACCATGCCTCATGGGCAAGATGACCAAGACTCCGTTCTCCGGAACAATGGAGCGAGCAACCAACTTGTTGGAAATCATACATACCGATGTGTGCGGTCCAATGAGCGTTGAGGCTCGCGGAGGATATCGTTATGTTCTCACTCTCACTGATGACTTGAGTAGATATGGGTATGTCTACTTGATGAAACACAAATCTGAGACCTTTGAAAAGTTCAAGGAATTCCAGAATGAAGTAGAGAATCAACGTGACCGAAAGATAAAATTCTTAAGATCGGATCGTGGAGGAGAATATTTAAGTCACGAATTTGGTACACACTTAATAAAATGTGGAATCGTTTCACAACTAACGCCGCCTGGAAAACCTCAGCGTAACGGTGTGTCCGAACGTCGTAATCGCACTCTATTGGATATGGTGCGATCTATGATGTCTCTTACCGATTTACCGCTATCATTTTGGGGATACGCTCTAGAGACAGCTACATTCACTTTAAATAGGGCACCGTCTAAATCCGTTGAGACGACACCGTATGAATTATGGTTTGGGAAGAAACCTAAGCTGTCGTTTCTAAAAGTTTGGGGATGCGATGCTTATGTCAAGAAACTTCAACCTGAAAAGCTCGAACCCAAGTCGGAAAAATGCGTCTTCATAGGATACCCTAAAGAAACCATTGGGTATACCTTCTACTTAAGATCCGAGGGCAAGATCTTTGTTGCCAAGAACGGATCCTTTCTAGAAAAAGAGTTTCTCTCGAAAGAAGTAAGTGGGAGGAAAGTAGAACTCGATGAAGTACTACCTCTTGAACAGGATAGTAGTGCAGCTCAAGAAAATGTTCCTGTGATGCCTACTCCAACTGGAGAGGAAATTAATGATGATAATCAAGGTACTTCTGATCAAGTTGCTACTGAACTTCGTAGGTCCACAAGGACACGTTCCGCACCAGAGTGGTACGGCAACCCTGTCCTTGAAATCATGTTGTTAGACAATGGTGAACCTTCGAACTATGAAGAAGCGATGGCGGGCCCAGATTCCAACAAATGGCTAGAAGCCATGAAATCCGAGATAGAATCCATGTATGAAAACAAAGTATGGACTTTGACTGACTTGCCCGATGATCGGCGAGCGATAGAAAACAAATGGATCTTTAAGAAGAAGACGGACGCGGATGGTAATGTCACCATCTATAAAGCTCGACTTGTCGCTAAGGGTTATCGGCAAGTTCAAGGGATTGACTACGATGAGACTTTCTCTCCCGTAGCGAAGCATAAGTCCGTCCGAATCATGTTAGCAATTGCCGCATACTATGATTATGAGATATGGCAGATGGACGTCAAAACGGCATTCCTTAACGGGCATCTTAAGGAAGAACTGTATATGATGCAGCCGGAGGGTTTTGTCGATCCTAAGAATGCTAACAAAGTATGCAAGCTCCAGTGATCCATTTATGGGCTGGTGCAAGCATCTCGGAGTTGGAACATTCGCTTTGATGAAATGATCAAAGCGGTTGGGTTTATGCAGACTTATGGAGAAGCCTGCGTTTATAAGAAAGTGAGTGGGAGCTCTGTAGCATTTCTCATATTATATGTAGATGACATACTTTTGATGGGTAATGATATAGAATTCTTGGACAGCATTAAGGCCTACTTGAATAAGTGTTTTGAAATGAAGGACCTTGGAGAAGCTGCTTATATATTAGGCATCAAGATCTATAGAGATAGATCGAGACGCCTCATAGGTCTTTCACAAAGCACATACCTTGATAAGATTTTGAAGAAGTTCAAAATGGATCAGTCCAAGAAGGGGTTCTTGCCTGTATTGCAAGGTGTGAGATTGAGCTCAGCTCAATGCCCGACCACGGCAAAAGATAAAGAAGAGATGAGTGTCATCCCCTATGCTTCAGCCATAGGATCTATTATGTATGCCATGTTGTGTACCAGACCTGATGTAAACCTTGCCGTAAGTTTGGTAGGAAGGTACCAAAGTAATCCCGGCAAGGAACACTGGACAGCGGTCAAGAATATCCTAAAGTACCTGAAAAGGACGAAGGACATGTTTCTCGTTTATGGAGGTGACGAAGAGCTCGTCGTAAAGGGTTACGTCGATGCTAGCTTCGACACAGATCTGGATGACTCTAAGTCACAAACCGGATACGTGTATATGTTGAATGGTGGAGCAGTAAGCTGGTGCAGCTGCAAGCAGAGCGTCGTGGCGGGATCTACATGTGAAGCGGAGTACATGGCAGCCTCGGAGGCAGCGCATGAAGCTATTTGGGTGAAGGAGTTCATCACCGACCTAGGAGTCATACCCAATGCGTCGGGGCCAATCAAACTCTTCTGTGACAACACTGGAGCTATTGCCCTTGCCAAGGAGCCCAGGTTTCACAAGAAGACTAGGCACATCAAGCGTCGTTTCAACTCCATCCGCGAAAATGTTCAAGATGGAGACATAGATATTTGCAAAGTACATACGGATCTGAATGTCGCAGATCCGTTGACTAAACCTCTCTCGCGAGCAAAACATGATCAACACCAGAACTCTATGGGTGTTCAATTCATCACAATGTAACTAGATTATTGACTCTAGTGCAAGTGGGAGACTGTTGGAAATATGCCCTAGAGGCAATAATAAAAGGGTTATTATTATATTTCCTTGTTCATGATAATTGTCTTTTATTCATGCTATAACTGTATTATCCGGAAATCATAATACACGTGTGAATACATAGACCATAACATGTCCCTAGTGAGCCTCTAGTTGACTAGCTCGTTGGTCAACAGATAGTCATGGTTTCCTGACTATGGACATTAGATGTCATTGAC
Source organism: Triticum aestivum (assembly GCF_018294505.1). Taxonomy (NCBI): domain Eukaryota; kingdom Viridiplantae; phylum Streptophyta; class Magnoliopsida; order Poales; family Poaceae; genus Triticum; species Triticum aestivum. The sequence goes on along the minus strand of NC_057798.1, from coordinate 483,022,005 downwards.
AACGGGATCACATCATTAGGAGAATGATGTGATGGACAAGACCCAATCCTAAGCATAGCACAAGATCGTGTAGTTCATTTTGCTAGAGCTTTTCCAATGTCAAGTATCTCTTCCTTAGACCATGAGATCGTGTAACTCCCGGATACCGTAGGAGTGCTTTGGGTGTACCAAACGTCACAACGTAACTGGGTGACTATAAAGGTGCATTACAGGTATCTCCGAAAGTGTCTGTTGGGTTGACACAGATCGAGACTGGGATTTGTCACTCCGTATGACGGAGAGGTATCACTGGGCCCACTCGGTAGTGCATCATCATAATGAGCTCAAGGTGACCAAGTGTTTGGTCACGGGATCATGCATTACGGTACGAGTAAAGTGACTTGCCGGTAACGAGACTGAACGAGGTATTGGGATACCGACGATCGAGTCTCGGGCAAGTAACATACCGTCTGACAAAGGGAATTGTATACGGGGTTGTCCGAATCCTCGACATCGTGGTTCATCCGATGAGATCATCGAGGAGCATGTGGGAGCCAACATGGGTATCCAGATCCCGCTGTTGATTATTGCCCAAGAGCCGTCTCAGTCATGTCTACGTGTCTCCCGAACCCGTAGGGTCTACACACTTAAGGTTCGGTGACGCTAGGGTTGTATGAATATGAGTATGCAGTATACCGAATGTTGTTCGGAGTCCCGGATGATATCCCGGACATCACGAGGAGTTTCGGAATGGTCCGGAGGTAAAGAATTATATATAGGAAGTGGTATTTCGGCCATCGGGAAAGTTTCGGGGTCACCCGGTATTGTACCGGGACCACCGGAAGGGTCCCGGGGGTCCACCGGGTGGGGCCACCCGTCCCGGAGGGTCCCATGGCTGAAGTGGGAGGGGAGCCAGCCCATAGTGGGCTGGTGCGCCCCCCTAGGCCCACCCCCTGCGCCTAGGGTTGAAACCCTAGGGTGGGGGGGCGCACCACATGCCTTGGGGGGCACTCCTCCCCCCTTGGCCGCCGCCCCCTTGGGAGATTGAATCTCCCAGGGCCGGCGCCCCCCCCCCTGGGGACCTATATAAAGGGAGGGGGGAGAGGGGCAGCCGCACCCTGAAGTCCTGGCGCCCCCTCCCCCTGCTACACCTCTTCCTCCTCCGTCACGTGCTTGGCGAAGCCCTCCCAGAGTGCTGTTGTTCCACCACCACCACGCCGTTGTGCTGCTGCTGGAGCCATCATCATCAACCTCTCCTTCCCCCTTGCTGGATCAAGAAGGAGGAGACGTCACACGCTCCGTACGTGTGTTGAACGCGGAGGTGCCGTCCGTTCGGCGCTAGGATCTCCGGTGATCTGAATCACGGCGAGTACGACTTCATCATCACCGTTCCCTCGAACGCTTCCGTACGCGATCTAAAAGTGGTATGTAGATGCAAACTCACTCCCTTGACTCGTTGCTTAGATGAACTCATAGATGGCTCTTGGTGAAACCGTAGGAAAATTTTTAATTTTCTGCAACGTTCCCCAACAGAAACCGGACCTGCTGGTGAAGGAAATATGCCCTAGAGGCAATAATAAAGTTATTATTTATTTCATTATATCATGATAAATGTTTATTATTCATGCTAGAATTGTATTAACCGGTAACATAATACATGTGTGAATACATAGACAAACATAGTGTCACTAGTATGCCTCTACTTGACTAGCTCGTTTATCAAAGATGGTTATGTTTCCTAGCCATGGACAAAAGAGTTGTCATTTGATTAACGGGATCACATCATTAGGAGAATGATGTGATTGACTTGACCCATTCCGTTAGCTTAGCACTTGATCGTTTAGTATGTTGCTATTGCTTTCTTCATGACTTATACATGTTCCTGTAACTATGATATTATGCAACTCCCGTTTACCGAGGAACACTTTGGGTGCTACAAAATGTCACAACGTAACTGGGTGATTATAAAGGAGTACTACAGGTGTCTCCAAAGGTACATGTTGGGTTGGCGTATTTCGAGATTAGGTTTTGTCACTCCGATTGTCGGAGAGGTATCTCTGGGCCCTCTCGGTAATGCACATCATTATAAGCCTTGCAAGAAATATGACCAAATGAGTTGGTTACGGGATGATGCATTACGGAACGAGTAAAGAGACTTACCGGTAACGAGATTGAACTGGGTATTGGATACCGACGATCAAGTCTCGGGCAAGTAACATACCGATGACAAAGGGAACAACGTATGTTGTTATGTGGTTTGACCGATAAAGATCTTCGTAGAATATGTAGGAACCAGTATGGGCATCGAGGTCCCGCTATTGGTTATTGACCGAGAATGGTTCTAGGTCATGTCTACATAGTTCTCGAACCCGTAGGGTCCGCACGCTTAACGTTACGATGACAGTTTTATTATGAGTTTATAAGTTTTGATGTACCGAAGTTTGTTCGGAGTCCCGGATGTGATCACAGACATGATGAGGAGTCTCGAAATGGTCGAGACATAAAGATTGATATATTGGACGACTATATTCGGACACCGGAAGTGTTCCGGGTTAT
>NC_057798.1:483012292-483019122 GCF_018294505.1 Triticum aestivum | reverse complement strand
GAGTTAATGGGCCACATGGGCATTGGTGGGAAGAGAGAGGGGCGGCCAGGAAGGGCCGCGCGCCCCCTCTCCCTCTGGTCCGAATTGGACTAGGAGGGGGGCGGCGCCCCCCTCTTTCCTTCCCCTCCTCTTCCCCTTCCTTCCCCTCCTAGTAGGAGTAGGAAAGGAGGAGTCCTACTCCTACTAGGAGGAGGACTCCTCCTCCTGGCGCGCCCAACAAGGGCCGGCCGGCCTGCCCCCTCCCTCCTTTATATACGGGGGCAGGGGGCACCCCATAAACACACAAGTTGATCTACGGATCGTTCCTTAGCCGTGTGCGGTGCCCCCCTCCACCATATTCCACCTCGGTCATATCGTCGCGGAGTTTAGGCGAAGCCCTGTGCCGGTAGAGCATCATCATCGTCACCATGCCGTCGTGCTGACGGAACTCATCCCCGAAGCTTTGCTGGATCGGAGCCCGGGGATCGTCATCGAGCTGAACGTGTGCTGAACTCGGAGGTGCCATACGTTCGGTGCTTGGATCGGTCGGATCGTGAAGACATACGACTACATCAACCGCGTTGTGCTAACGCTTACGCTTACGGCCTACGAGGGTACGTGGACAACACTCTCCCCTCTCGTTGCTATGCCATCACCATGATCTTGCGTGTACGTAGGAATTTTATTGAAATTACTACGTTCCCCAACAGTGGCATCCGAGCCTAGGTTTTATGCGTTGATGTTATATGCACGAGTAGAACACAAGTGAGTTGTGGGCGATATAAGTCATACTGCTTACCAGCATGTCATACTTTGGTTCAGCGACATTGTGAGATGAAGCGGCCCGGACCGACATTACGCGTACGCTTACGCGGGACTGGTTTCACCGCTACGAGCACTCGTTGCTTAAAGGTGACCGGCGGGTGTCTGTCTCTCTCACTTTAGTTGAACCGAGTGTGGCTACGCCCGGTCCTTGCGAAGGTTAAAACAACACCAACTTGACAAACTATCGTTGTGGTTTTGATGCGTAGGTAAGAACGGTTCTTGCTAAGCCCGTAGCAGCCACGTAAAAATTGCAACAACAAAGTAGAGGACGTCTAACTTGTTTTTGCAGGGCATGTTGTGATGTGATATGGTCAAGACGTGATGCTATATTTTATTGTATGAGATGATCATGTTTTGTAACCAAAGTTATCGGCAACTGGCAGGAGCCATATGGTTGTCGCTTTATTGTATGAAATGCAAACGCCCTGTAATTGCTTTACTTTATCACTAAGCGGTAGCGATAGTCGTAGAAGCAATAGATGGCGTAACGACAATGATGCTACGATGGAGATCAAGGTGTCGCGCCGGTGACGATGGTGATCACGACGGTGCTTTGAAGATGGAGATCACAAGCACAAGATGATGATGGCCATATCATATCGCTTATATTGATTGCATGTGATGTTTATCCTTTATGCATCTTATCTTGCTTTGATTGACGGTAGCATTTTAAGATGATCTCTCACTAATTATGAAGAAGTGTTCTCCCTGAGTATGCACCGTTGCGAAAGTTCTTCGTGCTGAGACACCACGTGATGATCGGGTGTGATAGGCTCTACGTTCAAATACAACGGGTGCAAAACAGTTGCACATGCGGAATACTCAGGTTATACTTGATGAGCCTAGCATATACAGATATGGCCTCAGAACACGGATACCGAAAGGTCGAGCGTGAATCATATAGTAGATATGATCAACATAATGATGTTCACCATTGAAAACTACTCCATCTCACGTGATGATCGGACATGGTTTAGTTGATTTGGATCACGTGATCACTTAGATGACAAGAGAGATGTCTGTCTAAGTGGGAGTTCTTAAGTAATATGATTAATTGAACTTAAATTTATCATGAACTTAGTCCTGGTAGTATTTTGCAAATTATGTTGTAGATCAATAGCTCACGTTGTTGCTTTCATATGTTTATTTTGATATGTTCCTAGAGAAAATTGTGTTGAAAGATGTTAGTAGCAATGATGCGGATTGGATCCGTGATCTGAGGTTTATCCTCATTGCTGCACAGAAGAATTATGTCCTTAATGCACCGCTAGGTGACAGACCTATTGCAGGAGCAGATGCAGATGTTATGAACGTTTGGCTAGCTCAATATGATGACTACTTGATAGTTTAGTGCACCATGCTTAACGGCTTAGAATCGGGACTTCAAAGACGTTTTGAACGTCATGGACCATATGAGATGTTCCAGGAGTTGAAGTTAATATTTCCAGCAAATACCCGAGTTGAGAGATATGAAGTCTCCAACAAGTTCTATAGCTAAAAGATGGAGGAGAATCGCTCAACTAGTGAGCATGTGCTCATATTGTCTGGGTACTTCAATCGCTTGAATCAAGTGTGAGTTAATCTTCCAGATAAGATAGTGATTGACAGAATTCTCTAGTCACCATCACCAAGTTACTGGAACTTCGTGATGAACTATAATGCAAGGGATGACGAAAAACTATTCCCAAGCTCTTCGTGATGCTGAAATCAACGAAGGTAGAAATCAAGAAAAAGCATCAAGTGTTGATGATTAAACAAGATCACTAGTTTCAAGAAAAGGGCAAAGGGAAAGAAAGGGAAACTTCAAGTAGAATGACAAGCAAGTTATCACTCCTGCGAAGAAGCCCAAAGCTGGACCAAAGCCTGAAACTTAATGATTATACTGCAAAGGAAATGGTCACTGGAAGTGGAAATGCCCTAAATATTTGGTGGATAAGAAGGATGGCAAAGTGAACAAGGGTATATTTGATATACAGATTATTGATGTGTATCTTACTAGTGTTTATAGTAGCCCCTGAGTATTTGATACTTGTTCGGTTGCTAAAAATTAGTAACTCGAAACCGGAGTTACAGAATAAACATAGACTGGTTGAGGGTGAAGTGACGATGTGTGTTGGAAGTGGTTCCAAGATTGATATGATCATCATCACACACTCCCTATACTTTCGGGATTAGTGTTAAACCTAAATAAATGTTATTTGGCGTTTGCGTTGAGCATAAATATGATTTGATCATGTTTATAGCAATACAGTTATTCATTTAAAGTAAGAGAATAATTGTTGTTCTATTTACATGAATAAAACCTTCGATGGTCATACACCCAATGAAAATAGTTTGTTGGATCTCGATCGTAGTAATACACATATTCATAATATTGATGCCAAAAGATGAAAAGTTGATAATGATAGTGCAACTTATTTGTGGCACTGCCGTTTGGGTCATATCGGTGTAAAGCGCATGAAGAAACTCCATAAAGATGGATTTTTGGAATCTATTGGTTATGAATCATTTGATGCTTGCGAACCGTGACTTTTGGGCAAGATGACTTAAACTCCGTTCTCCGGAACAATGGAACGAGCTAGTGACTTATTGGAAATAATACATACCGATGTATGCGGTCCAATGAGTGTTGATGCTCGTGGCGGGTATCGTTATTTTCTAACCTTCACAAGATGAATTGAGCAGATATGAGTATATCTACTTAATGAAGCACAAGTCTAAAACATTTGAAAAGTTCAAAGAATTTTAGAGTGAAGTGGAGAATCATCGTAAAAGGAAAATAAAGTTTCTGCAATTTGATCGCGGAGACAAATATTTGAGTTACGAGTTTGGTCTTCAATTAAAACAATGTGGAATAGTTTCACAAACTCATGCCACCTGGAACACCACTACTTAATGGTGTGTCCGAACGTCATAATAGTACTTTATTAGATATGGTGCGATCTATGATGTCTCTTATCGGTTTTACCACTATCATTTTGGGGTTGTGCATTAGAGACAGCTGCATTCACGTTTAATAGGGCACCATCTAAATCCGTTGAGACGACACCGTATGAACTATGGTTTAGCAATAAACCTAAGCTGTCGTTTCTTAAAGCTTGGAGTTGCGATGCTTATATGAAAAAGGTTTTCAACCTGATAAGCTCGAACCCAAATCAGAGAAGTGCGTCTTCATAGAATACCCAAAGGTAACTATTGGGTACACCTTCTATCACAGATCCGAAGGCAATTTATTCGTTGCTAAGATGGATCCTTTCTAGAGAAGAAGTTTCTCTCGAAAGAAGTGAGTGGGAGGAAAGTAGAACTTGATGAGGTAATTGTACCTTCTCCCGAATTGGAAAGTAGTTCATCACAGAAATCAGTTCCTGTGATTCCTACACCAATTAGTGAGGAAGCTAATGATGATGATCATGATGCTTCAGATCAAGTTAATACCGAACCTCGTAGGTCTTCCAGAATAAGATCCGCACCAAAGTGGTACGGTAATCCTATTCTAGAAGTCATGTTACTAGACCATGATGAACCTACGAACTATGAGGAAGCGATGATGAGCCCAGATTCCGTGAAATGGCTTGAGGCCATAAAAATCTGAGATAGGATCCATATATAAGAACAAAGTGTGGACTTTGGTTGACTTGCTCGATGATCAGCAAGTCAAGTTAAATAGATGGATCTTCAAGAGGAAGACGGACACTGATAGTAGTGTTACTATCTACAAAGCTCGACTTGTTGCAAAACGTTTTCGACAAGTTCAAGGTGTTGAATACGATGAGATTTTCTCACTCGTAATGATGCTTAATTCTGTCCGAATCATGTTAGCAATTGCCACATTTTATGAAATCTGGCAAATGGATGTCAAAACTGCATTCCTTAATGGATTTATTAAAGAAGAGTTGCATATGATGCAACCAGAAGGTTTTGTCAATCCTAAAGATGCTAACAAAATGTGCAAGCTCCAGCGATCCATCTATGGACTGGTGCAAGCATCTCAGAGTTGGAATATACGCTTTGATAAGTTGATCAAAGCATATGGTTTTATACAGACTTTTGGAAAGGCCTATATTTACAAGAAAGTGAGTGGGAGCACTACAACATTTCTGATAAGTATATGTGAATGACATATTGTTGATCGGAAATAATGTAGAATTATTCTGCAAAGCATAAAGGAGTGTTTGAAAGGAGTTTTTCAAAGAAAGACCTCAGTGAAGGTACTTACACATTAAGCATCAAGATCTATTGAGATAGATCAAGACGCTTGATAAGATTTTCAATGAGTACATACCTTGACAAGATTTTGAAATAGTTCAAAGTGGAACAGTCAAAGAAAGAGTTCTTGCTTGTGCTGCAAGGTGTGAAATTGAGTAAGACTCAAAACCCGACCACGGCAGAAGATAGAAAGAGAACGAAAAGTCATTCCCTATGCCTCAGTCATAGGTTCTATAAAGTGTGCTATGCTGTGAACCAGACCTATTGTATGCCTTGCTCTGTGTTTGGCAAAGGAATACAATTTTGATCTAATAGTAGATCACTGGACAACGGTCAAGAATATCCTTAGTAAGGACTAAGGAGATGTTTCTCGATTATGGAGGTGATAAAAGAGCTCATCGTAAAAGTTACAACGATACAAGCTTTTACACCAATCCAGATGACTCTAAGTCTCAATCTGGATACATATTGAAAGTGGGAGCAATTAGCTAGAGTAGCTCCGTGCAGAATATTGTAGACATAGAATATTTGCAAAATACATACGGCTCTGAATATGACAGACCCATTGACTAAGCTTCTCTCACGAGCAAAACATGATCACACCTTAGTAGTCTTTTGGTGTTAATCACATAAGCGATGTGAACTAGATTATTGACTCTAGTAAACCTTTTGGGTGTTGGTCACATAACGATGTGAACTATGGGTGTTAATCATATACAGATATGAATATTGGTGTTAAATCACATGGCGATGTGAACTAGATTATTAACTCTAGTGCAAGTGGGAGACTGAAGGAAATATGCCCTAGAGGCAATAATAAAGTTATTATTTATTTCCTTATATCATGATAAATGTTTATTATTCATGGTAGAATTGTATTAACCGGTAACATAATACATGTGTGAATACATAGACAAACATAGTGTCACTAGTATGCCTCTACTTGACCAGCTCGTTTATCAAAGATGGTTATGTTTCCTAGCCATGGACAAAAGAGTTGTCATTTGATTAATGGGATCACATCATTAGGAGAATGATGTGATTGACTTGACCCATTCCGTTAGCTTAGCACTTGATCGTTTAGTATGTTGCTATTGCTTTCTTCATGACTTATACATGTTCCTGTAACTATGAGATTATGCAACTCCCGTTTACCGGAGGAACACTTTGGGTGCTACCAAACGTCACAACGTAACTGGGTGATTATAAAGGAGTACTACAGGTGTCTCCAAAGGTACATGTTGGGTTGGCGTATTTCGAGATTAGGTTTTGTCACTCCGATTGTCGGAGAGGTATCTCTGGGCCCTCTCGGTAATGCACATCATTATAAGCCTTGCAAGCAATATGACCAAATGAGTTGGTTATGGGATGATGCATTACGGAACGAGTAAAGAGACTTACCGGTAACGATATTGAACTGGGTATTGGATACCGACGATCAAATCTCGGGCAAGTAACATACCGATGACAAAGGGAACAACGTATGTTGTTATGCGGTTTAACCGATAAAGATCTTCGTAGAATATGTAGGAACCAGTATGGGCATCCAGGTCCCGCTATTGGTTATTGACCGAGAATGGTTCTAGGTCATGTCTACATAGTTCTCGAACCCGTAGGGTCCGCACGCTTAACGTTACGATGACAGTTTTATTATGAGTTTATAAGTTTTGATGTACCGAAGTTTGTTCGGAGTCCCGGATGTGATCACGGACATGACGAGGAGTCTCGAAATGGTCAAGACATAAAGATTGATATGTTGGACGACTATATTCGGACACCGGAAGTGTTCCGGGTGATTTCGGAGAAAACCGGAGTGCTGG
>NC_057798.1:483005971-483012144 GCF_018294505.1 Triticum aestivum | reverse complement strand
AACACACAAGTTGATCTACGGATCGTTCCTTAGCCGTGTGCGGTGCCCCCCTCCACCATATTCCACCTCGGTCATATCGTCGCGGAGTTTAGGCGAAGCCCTGTGCCGGTAGAGCATCATCATCGTCACCATGCCGTCGTGCTGACGGAACTCATCCCCGAAGCTTTGCTGGATCGGAGCCCGGGGATCGTCATCGAGCTGAACGTGTGCTGAACTCGGAGGTGCCATACGTTCGGTGCTTGGATCGGTCGGATCGTGAAGACATACGACTACATCAACCGCGTTGTGCTAACGCTTACGCTTACGGCCTACGAGGGTACGTGGACAACACTCTCCCCTCTCGTTGCTATGCCATCACCATGATCTTGCGTGTACGTAGGAATTTTATTGAAATTACTACGTTCCCCAACAGCTGGATCGGTAGACCAGCCGGCGTGGACTGGACCAGGCTAGAGCTGGGCGGCGGGCGTGGAACCTGGACCAGTGCCGCAGGTAAGAATGGCGCGGCGGGGGCCGGCGCGGGCCAGGCCGGCCACTACGGGGGCTTGGGCAGGCGCGGGTGGCGCCGCGAGCGCGGGCGTCGGCCACTGGGGCCAGGGCTGCGTTGGAGCGGCCGGCGACGGGAGCGCCGGGTAACCCCCGGCGATTGCCGCAGGGACCAAGTACCACGGTAGGGCCGGTGGTCCGGAGGGAACGGCCGGCGACAGCGGCAGTGGCGGCCCATACGGGCTGGCTAAATAAAGGCGGATGCCCTGGACCGCGACCACCAGGTCATTGAGGACACCGGCCATGGCCTCCGGGGAGTAGTTGGTCAGCATGGTGGATGGTGATGGCGGCGGATCCTTGACGGGGGATGGCGACTGGCCAGTCGACGTGCCGGAGTTGGAGGCCATCGGCGCCGAAGGGAGGGCCAGCGAGGCCATGGCGATCGACGAGGACGCGGCGGCGGCGGTGGCGGTGGTGGTGGGCAGCGGCGGGGTCGATGGTGGTGATGACATGGTCAAAACCAAGCTAGCTGATACCAAGGTGATAGGAGCTAGGGTTCTCCCCGGTCTCGGTCGTAGGCTGTAGGGTAAGAAGGGAGGAGGGTGCGGGCTGGCGCGCGGCGGCCGGCGGCGTGGCGCCGTCCTTGCGCGGTGCGGCGGCGGCAAAGGAAGGAGGCGGCTAGGGTTTAGGGTTTCCAGCTCCTCCGGGAGCCGGGCAATAGAAATAGTCTTGTTGCTTAAATCTCAAAATAGTCTTACAAGTTGTATATATAACCACGACGTGAAATAGAAACTAAGATAACTTGCGGGCTAAGCTTGCCCGGTGGGCCTCCTACAGCCATAGGTCCAGCCGGTCATAACACAATGACTTGAAGCTTTGTTTCCTGTAGGCAAACAAGATGGCAGGAGGATGTAGCAATTGTTTCATGGACAGTGGCTCTACGGTCTGGGCAGTTCAAGCCACGCACATTCCAACACAGCATTGAGATGTTTTGCTCTAACATTGGTTCACCAAGGGTACATCAGCAGAGTTACAAAGGGGCAACATGGATTGAAACAAGCATAGCAGTAGAGGTCTCGCCAGGACCAGGGGCAGTAGCTACAAACAGGCGTACAACTGACATTTGTTTGGTGTACAATCATAAGGAACTAGACTACGTCAGATAACTAGCATCAGGTTCAAGTGGTTGCAGATGCAGCCTCGTCCAGGTCCGGTCCACCTTCTCCACCATGCTGCACCAGAGCTAATGTACAATGACTACAATCTGCAGGTACCACGCCCTAAATCATTTTCCAAAGCTTGTCGCAGATCTCAACTGGTGACATTGTCTTCCCAAATTCGAACTTATCTAGCTTCTTCCTGTTCTTGTCAACAATATCTGATAAAAAGCTAAGGATTGCACACAAGTTTTGTTTGCTGTAGATAAAAATAATATAGTGACAAAAGGCAGAATAGTACTCCCTCCGTCCCAAAATAAGTGTCTCAAGGTTAGTACAACTTTGTACTAGAGCTAGTACAAAGTTAAGACACTTATTTTGGGACGGAGGGAGTAGTTTATTTGACGTCCATAGGTAGAAACTGATGTCCTTGAGTACAAGAAAAGAAGCCAAAACAGTAACATATTGAAAGGATACATCCAGAAATCTTCTCCTGATCTTCGAAATCTGGCATCATATTTGTAACTGACACACACATGGAGAGCATACTTCTGCACAAAAATGTAGTTGGTCAATTTAACTGCGAAATACGATAACCAGTACAAGCAACAGTCCTGAAACTCATCTCATACTGAATTAGGAGGAATCATTCATTTACATTCCAACCAGTGTTTAGAAAAATCACCAAACCTTGCTCGACAATCTTGTGTGCAATGAAATGAAATGAAATTGCAAATATGTCAGGGGGGAGATAAGGGAGCAGTAGCATCATCCAAATTCATAATTTAGTAATGAACTACAAATACCGATTTCAACTTCAATCCTAGTTCTTATATAACGGTGAATATCAAACAGGCCAGTACATAGAACTTATTGTTGGGATGGACAACGTAATGGTGCTGCTAGTTATACAGCCCAGATGAGATTTCCTAGCTAGCTTGACCATCCAAATAGTTTCCCACTGATGGCATGTGTGCAGTTACGAAAGCAAAATGTACATACATGTACTCAGTGATAGAGAGAACAAATCTGGACTTACTGTGCCTTCAGCATGTCTTTCTCCTTCTTCTTGACAGAATCCTTCCTTTCTTCTATAGAAGTCCTTTGACGGTCTAGGTTATCAAGCTCATCACTCACCGCTGTGTTGACAACATAAACTGTATCAGGAATCCAACTTAAGGTAGCAATTCAGATGATAATGATACAGATGTTGAAATAAGAACTTATCTTAAGTCTTGGCGAAGCTGTTGCTCCCCCCGGAGTTTCTCCTCCATCTCATTTTGTAGCGTGTTCAGTTCTTCATCAGTAACTGTTTCAGCTTTTGCCTTGTCTAACTTTTCCTTGAAGGAGTTTATTTTTTCCTGATACTCTGTTGCACAAAAGAAGCATGCCACTTTTATTGTCAAACTCTCAAATAGTCAACCATCACCACATCTCTAATTATTTCGAAGGTAACCCACTGTTATTATTTTGTTTCCATGTCAGGTGCTTGAATTAATGGATGTAAAGTGTTCCTTGAATCCTTTGGTATGCAAGTGCTGGAATGCTAGGTAAATTAGATATGCTAGTTTTTGTTTCAAAATCAGGCCCTTTTAAGCAGGATTTTCAACCACAGGTATTCCAAAATTGCCAGTGACTCTAAATTTTCCCCGCTGAACTTGAGCACCAAAATCGTCTTCACCACACGAGTAATTCTAAACACGACATGAATCGGAATCTCAACAGAGCCAGAGAGAACGGACCTTTGATTTGGAGCTCGAGGTCCCCGGACTCGGATCTGCAGGCGGAGCGCAGCATCCGTGCCCCGTCGCAGGCCTGCGCAAGGGCTTCGCCGTCCTTGATGCCCACGAGCACCCCGACGAGGTCCTCGCCGAGGGAAAGGAGGTTGGCCACCTCAATCCGACTACCAGCATCTTCCGCCATCGGAGAGGCGCCGGCAAAACCCTAACAACCACTTTCGCTTTCCACAGGCCGTGAACCGGTGAAGAGAGATGGATTGGGCTCCGTGGGACACCGGCGTTGCGCCGCCGGTGTCTTCCGGGAGGACGGCGCGATGGATTTTTGATGGATTTGGGCGGACTACTCTCTCTAACAATGGAGAGTAGGAGAATGGCAGATTTGGGCTCCAAAGAACCAATTCGATCTGTGTTAACTGTTTTTTTTTTTAAGAAATCTCGCCCTTTTTATTCATTCAAAACATAGGTCATAGGTACAAGGCTTGGGTCATAAGGAGTGTCCAGTCACATATGTCTACCTACACCCAGATTACAAGCATATTTCGCGAGATTACGAGCCTTAAAATTAAAATTCTTACGCTCATAAATGAAAGAGCATGAATTTAAACTAGTACAGAGGTTCAAGATTTCATGAACTATAGCAGCATTGGGACCTCCTGTCCCTTTATTGATGTCATTCACCACTCCTTGGCTATCTGAAGCGACACAAATATTTGGTTCTCCAATATCTTGGAAATATATGCTTGCCAGGAAGCATTATCAATCTGTGTTAAGTGACTTGATTCTGACATGTCTGATAGGTCACATACCCAGCCTGACATGCAGCTAAATTGGTTGGTTCCTTCAAAATAAAAAAGGGTTGCTACGCGTCGCCAACGGATCTTTTTAAAAGATCCGTTGTCTCGCGACCCATTAGATCCAACACAATTTATGGTTGAACGTCTTGCTCTACTTTGCAATAAACGTATTGTTGCGGAAACATTTGCAAAGAGGTTGTGTTGTGCATTTTCTTTTCTTTTTTTGCAACATAGATTGTCTCACAGGATATTTTGTGAAACATACATTGTGTTACGAGATTTTTATTTTTGAAACAAAGGTTGTGTTGCAGAAAGGAAATGTATTCACTTTTTTTTGCAACATAGATAATGTTTCAGGAATCCTTTTGCAACAAGGACGATGTTGCAAAAACTCTACAATGAAAGATGATGTCGCAACACCACCGTTGTCGCTGTTTGCAACTGCGTCGTTGTTGCAGAAACTCATCGGCCAGTGGTCACACGGCCTGACGGGCACATGCTGATTCGTTGCACACATGAGGCCGAGGCGGTTCATGCGGAGGTCAGTGTGGGGTCGCGGCGCTCCTGGACACCGAACCGAGGGGATGCGCACGAAGGCGGCGAGTTCCTGGCGGCGGCGCAGTAGAAGTCGACGACCGACGGCGGAATCTGGTGGTGGAGGTCAGCCATGGCAATAGTTGTTTCCGGATCTGTAACTAGTTGAGTCCACAAGACCACCACCAACGGAGACTTGATCATCGTCACTAGCCGGTGTCACTCTCCCTAATCCCAGCCGCTGCAAGATCTAACTCCCCGTCCATTTTGCAACAAAGGCCTAGTTGCAGTCTTGCCTTCTGAAACAAGGGCGGAGTTGCAAGAATATGAAGTAGGTGGACGTTAACTCCCGAACGTTGGATGAAGAACCAATCCGATGGACAAGGAGGCGGCAGACGCTCGCCTAAAATCGGTCGGTTGAAGGTAAACATTTCCAAAATAAAGAGGCTTAAGTTCTGGCACGGCCAATTTAGTGTTTTATTTTTGAGAAAAAAACCCGGCCAATTTTGCTTTATTTTTTTAGGGAACCGGCCAATTTAGTTATGTGTCAGGCTCGGTATGTGTCGTGCCAAAACTGCGAGGCCAGGCTTGTGTGCGAGTACTGCATGGTCTGCTTTTTTTAAACAACCCAAAACGTCAATAATAGACCCAGAAAAGCTAAAAAGGCCGAATAGCACGTGGGGGGAATGCCGGCCAGCACGTTTAAGGGTGGGCCTGACAGGACTGGCCTAGATGACAATGTAACGCCCCGGATTCGATGCGCCAAGTGTCTGCCTGTTATTCGCGCGTAGTTGCCATGTCATTTGCTTGCGTGTTGCATTTTGCCATGTCATCATCTGCATTTCATCTGCATGTTTTTCAAAACTTGCATCCGTTCGGGTTCTCCCGGTTCTCTCCGTTGTTTGTTTGGAGTCCGGACCATTCGCGCGCGCCCGTCACCCCCTCTCAGACCTTGTTTCATGTGCGGGTGTTAAACTTTCTTGGAATGGCCCGAGGCTTGCCAAGTGGCCTTGGTATACCACCGGTAGACCGCCTGTCAAGTTTCATGCCATTTGGAGGTCGTTTGGTACTCCAACGATTAACCGCGTAGCCCGAAGCCCCTTTTGTCTTGCAGCCCAACACCCCCTCCAAAGTGGCCCAAAACCTAGCAAACCCCCCTCCATGCTCTCGGTCGTTCGATCACGATCGTGTGGGCAAAAACCGTGCTCCATTTGGACTCTTCTATCTTCCAGAATCTATAAATTAGTCCTCCCCTCCTTTTTTCGCGGATGAATTCCCTAACCCTATCTCCTTCCTCCCTCCGCGCCGCCGGACATGTCTGTCCCGAGCCGGACAAATCCGCCGCCGCCGCCTGCCGAATCCCAGCCCGCCACCTGTCTCCCGCCGCCGTCCACCGCGGGGCCCGCCAGGCCCATCGCCGGCCCGCCCCGGGCCCGATCGCGCCGCGCCTCCGCCCGCAGCCT
>NC_057798.1:482998312-483005644 GCF_018294505.1 Triticum aestivum | reverse complement strand
GCCTCGTCGGTCGCCGCCCCTGTGCTCGCCGGCGCCCGAGCTCCTCCCGGAGCTCTGCCCCGCGCCGCCGCGCGCCCCAGCTCCTCCTCCACGCCGCCTCCATGCCCCTGCGCCGCCGGAGCCGCTGGATCCGGCCGGCCTTCGTCGGATCTGGGCTCCCCCGCCCTGGATCCGCTCCTCGCCGGAGTACCGAGCTTGGCGGAGCTCCTCTGCCCGCGCCTGCACGCTGACGTCCCCGAACGCCGCCATCCCCCGATCCAAACACCTCGCGCCACCCGGTCCGAGCCGTCCCAGATCCGCGGGATCCAGTTTCCGCGAGGTGATATATTTTGCTAAGTCCCTAGTTTTTCTCATTCTAATGCCATGTTTGACCTGCCATAACTTGTTGCATACTGCTCCGTTTCGTCCGTGTAATATGTCAAATTGTTCGTCTCAACGAGTACTTCATTTCATTCCGTTGTGTCATGTTCATTTGAGTCCATCTTGATGCCTGAATCATCGTTGCAAGAGTGCTATATGATGTTGTCTGCTGTCTATTATCATAACTTGCTCATTTGTCATTTTTGACATGTTTGATGTGTGCATCCTATGAGGTTGATGTCTACATGTATTTTGAACTATGCAATGTCTTCTTTACAGAGGTGCTTACAATGTATTTTTGTGATAAATGTGGTGACTAGCACAAGCATGCACACTAGGCTTCGTAATGTTGCTGTTTCTAATCCCTGTTCTGCTGTTATTTTGATGCCATGTAAACTTGATGCTACAGAGAGATCCATGCTTATTTTGAGATACTTCAGTAAGGATGTTTTGAACATATGGTTATGCTCTATCCATTCATGCCCCTGTTTGCAATTATGGAGTAGTCTAGCATATCATTTTCGTGCTCTACTTTTGCTACAAAATGTTTCCTGACAGATTGTTTACATGTTATTCCATTTTGCCAAGGTTGTTGTAGTTGATCCTTGCATTCTATGAACTTGTTCTTGCCTTGGTTAGCTTCATAAACATGTCTTCTTGCTGATGCTATGCTTATCTTGTCATGCAATGCTTTGTGGTGAGTGAATCGAGCTTGTAAGTAGTGTACTTGCTGTTACTCTTTTGCTAGGCTGAATCTGTTATTTCGCGATGCGATGTAAACCTGCTGCTACAAGTCATTCTATGCATAATCTGGAGATGTTCACTAAGGGTGTTTTGTTCTACATGTTATGCTCTATCCATCCATGCCCCTGGTTGCAATTATAGCCTATTGTATCTTGTTGTAATCTTGCTCCAAATTTGCTAAATAATGTTGCTGTCAGCCTGTTAACATTAAGTTCAGTTGTTGTCATGCTTGTTGTTAGTGATACATGCACCCTATGGACTTGCTGTTGCCATGCTTAGCTTCATAAACATGTCTTCTTACTATTGGTTTCCTTGCCAGGCCATGTTTTGCTCTGTGGTGAGTGGTACAAGCTCACCAACATGCCTACTTATCGTTGTTCCTGCCATGTATGAATCTGTCATATAACTTGCTATGTTTACATGGGTGCCATCATATCTTCTGATCCTTTTTGGCTCATGGTCAGTAAGGGACTCGTGTTCTATGCAATTAGTAGATTCATGCCATGCCTTTGTTTGCTATGATAAGTTCCTGTAACATGTTGTTTGATAGCTCTAAACATTGCAACCTGATGTTATTTCTGCAAAGTCTGAAACTGTTACTATATGCAATCTTGCCATGTGTTTTTGAGCATGTTCTAGTGATTTCTGGAGATAGCTCAGTGTTCATGTTTTGTTATGCTTTACCTGTACATCATGCCCATGCCTTTTGTTTTCATGTTGAGATGCTGTAGCATGTTGTTTTGATGCTTGCAATATGCCTAGTTGCTGTTTTGGACAGATTGTTGCTATAACTTGCATAGTGTGTATGTGTTGAACCGTTGCTCCGTTTTGTGTGTGCTCTATATGAAACTTGCTTGATTTTGCATATAGTTTCATATTATCATGTTGCATACTTTTTTTGGAGTGTGTGATTGATGTTTGTATGCATTTTGCTTCAATGCCATGTTTAACTTGTTTTGCTCATATCTTCTAGGCCGTAGCTCCGAAATAAAAGAACTTTATATGTAACTTGACTAGAATCTCGTGTAGATCATCTTGGTGCATCTTAACTTGCTGTTTAACAAATTGAACATATGGTTTATTCATATCTGGACCGATTTCGAAATTTGCATATGAGGACTTACCAGAATTGTTATATGTTGTTCCCGGCCTCATTTAAACTTGCTTTGATGTGTCGCTCTTGTTTGCATCATCTCTTGCCATGAGTAGATTCATGTAGTCTTGTCATGCATCATGCTTGTCTGTGCATCATGCATTGCTCATGTGTGATGTGTTTACTATGTTGTGTGCTTCTTCTCGATAGTCCCCGTTTCGTTGCGATCGTGAGGATTCGTTCGTCTACGCTTGGTTCGCCTTCATCCGTTCGTCTTCTTCATGGACTCGTTCTTCTTCCTTGTGGGATTTCAGGCAAGATGACCGCTACCCTGGATCTCACTACTATCATTGCTATGCTAGTTGCTTCGTTCTATCGCTATGCTGCGTTACCTATCTTTTCCTCCTAAAGCCTCCCAAATTGCCATGAACCTCTAACCTTTGACACCCTTCCTAGCAAACCATTACTTGGCTATGTTACCGCTTTTGCTCAGCCCCTCTTATAGCATTGCTAGTTGCAGGTGAAGTTGAAGATTGCTCCATGACGGACATGATTATGTTGGGATATCACAATATCTCTTATTTAATTAATGCATCTATATATTTGGTAAAGGGTGGAAGGCTCGGCCTTATGCCTGGTGTTTTGTTCCACTCTTGCCATCCTAGTTTCCGTCATACCGGTGTTATGTTCCCGGATTTTGCGTTCCTTACGCGGTTGGGTGATTTATGGGACCCCCTTGACAGTTCGCTTTAAATAAAACTCCTCCAGCAAGGCCCAACCTTGGTTTTACCATTTGTCTCACCACCACCTATATTTCCCTTGGGAGTAATTAACCCAAGGGTCATCTTATTTTAGCCCCCCCGGGCCAATGCTTGTCTAAGTGTTGGTCCAAACTAGAGCACCGTGCGGGACCATCCCTTGGCAACTTGGGTTACGTCGGTACCTGTACGCTTAGCTTATCCGGTGTTGCCCTGAGAACGAGATATGTGCAGCTCCTATCGGGATTGTCGGTGCATCGGGCGGTCTTGCTGGTCTTGTTTTACCATTGTCGAAATGTCTTGTAAACCGAGATTCCGAGTCTGATCGGGTCTTCCTGGGAGAAGGTATATCCTTCGTTGATCGCGAGAGATTATCATGGGCTAAGTTGGGACACCCCTGTAGGGTGTAATCTTTCGAAAGCCGTGCCCGCGGTTATGGGCAGATGGGAATTTGTTAATGTCCGGTTGTAGATAACTTGACACCAGATCCGAATTAAAACGCATCAACCGCGTGTGTAGCCGTGATGGTCTCTTTTCGGCGGAGTCCGGGAAGTGAACACGGTTTTTGGGTTATGTTTGATGTAAGTAGGAGTTCAGGATCACTTCTTGATCATTGCTAGCTTCACGACCGTTCCGCTTGCTCTCTTCTCGCTCTTATTTGCGTATGTTAGCCACCATATATGCTTAGTCGCTGCTGCAGCCTCACCACTTTACCCCTTCCTTTCCCTTTAAGCTTTGCTAGTCTTGATACCCATGGTAATGGGATTTCTAAGTCCTCGTGGCTCACAGATTACTACAACAACAGTTGCAGGTACAGGTTTATATGATGATCATGACGCGAGAGCGATGTTGACTTGTTTTGGAGTTCTTCTTCTGCTTCTTCTTCGATCAGTGGATAGGTTCCAGGTCGGCATCCTGGGCTAGCAGGGTGGATGTCATTGAGTTTCTATTTGTGTTTCATCCATAGTCGGATGGTGCTATTATGTATTGTGATGTTGTATTCATGTGGCATTGTATGCCTTTTGTATGTATCCCCATCTATTATATAATGTTGATGTAATGATATCCACCTTGCAAAAGCGTTTCAATATGCGGGTCTATCCTTGGTGGGATCGTCGAGTTCCTTTTGGATAGGGTCGCATATTGGGCGTGACAAGTTGGTATCAGAGCCTCGACCGACCTTAGTAGCCCCCCTTGATTGGTCGTGTAGTTTGGCCGTTGTTGAGTCTAGAAGAAAACTGTTTTCGGAGTCTAGTTATATCAGAGAGTAGGAATTCTTTTTACTCCTCAGCCCCTTCGTCGCTCTGGTAAGGAATCTTGACGTAGGTGTTTTGAGTTACTTCTCTTCCCTTTCAAATTTTTCTTTAGGTTCACACAGTTGGTTTTCCGATCGTTGTTCCTCAGCTCTTTTCATCCGGTGCATTTCTCGTCAAGTTGACTCGACCCTCTTCATCTTTGCCAAGTTCAATTCCTCAGTTGTTTTCTTTTCCCACCCGCCCACCCTTCTTCTTCTCAGAGCCGGAGTCCGTAATTGAGTATCCATCCTACTCATGCGAAGTTTTGCTCTCTCTCCTCAATTATTTCAACCGGTGTTTTTCTCTTCAAGATATTCGTTGGTTCTCCCTTCCAGGTGCCTTTGTTTTCCCGCCCTCCCACCCTTTTCTTACTGGAGTCTGACTCTCTCTCGACCATCTATCTCATTCGTGCGGAACCTCTTCAGTCTTTCATAAATTATTTCAACCGGTGAATTCTCGTCTCGGTGGACATTCTTCATCTTTTTTCTCCTCCGGTGGATTCAATTCAATTTTCGGGAGTGATTATATTCTTTCCCTCAGCTCAAGTGTTTTCCCTGCTCTTTCGCCTCTCGCCAGTTTATCCTTCCGGAGTGTTCAAGACATCTCAAAAGATTCGTCTGTGTTCCAATTAATTCGAGGTTGTCACCTCATTCAAATATTTCCATTGTTCCGGTGCATCATCTATCTTTTCAACAATCCTTTTCAATGGTGTTTTCTCTTCAGTGGGCCCTAACCCACAGGTCTTTTCCCAGGATCTTACCTGACTCTTCTAATTTCCCGGAGTTATTCTTAAATTCTTTTCAAGTGTGACGTAAGAATGGTTTCCATCAGTCACATGCCTTTCAAGATCGATTTCAAATCATTTCATTGTTGGCTCAACCTCTTTGCTTTTCATTCTCCCGGAGTATCTCAGTAATTTTGGTGGTGTTTCTCGTCGTCAGTTCAAGACCGAAGAAGGGTTTTCCTCTAAATCTTGTCCGTTCTCTCGAAGTTTCGTGGTTCTAGCTTCATATTATCCTCTCAAATTATTTCATTTGTCAGATATTCCTTTTCTCAACCATCCGGAGTTTGTCAGGAGTTGTCTTTCCAGTTCTTTTCACCAGAGGCCATCATTTCAGCTACCGTTATCCAATTATCCCGGTGCTTCGTTCAAGTGCTCTTTAATCAGCTCATGATCTCTATCTTCTTGTGCATCTAAATCCCCTCTAGCTTATTTGTTCTTCTAACTCTTCCCGGTGATTAAGTCTCTTTCATCAGTCATTTTTCGAATTCTTTCGGTGGTTCGCTCAAGATTCTTTTTCCCTGATTATCATTTTTATTCAGTTGTTCTTTCCAATCCTACCGGTGGTTCATGAAAACCTTCTCAAGTTTGCGATATGTCACTTCTCAATCCTTTTCAAGAAGAATAAGTAGTATGCAAAATCCATTGTTGGTCATCAATTTAATTTGATGAAGGATAAGCATACAATAAATCTTATTCTTATTTCATTCAAGTGAGTAATCCCTTCCTTTAGAGTTTGTTCTTGAGGAATAAATTCTAGTTCCAAGTGTTTTCATCTTTTCTTTCCCGGAGTTCAATTTCCTCAGCCATTTCGTCGGAACCTCCATCTAAATCATCGCAAGGCTTTAATCTTATTCTTTCATCCTCCAATTTTATCTCGTCATCCTTTTGTCACCGGAGTTCTTCATGGTGGTTCTTCATGATTTAATTCATTCTTCAAGTTTTCATCAAGAATCTCGTTGGAGGAGTTCAAGTATCCTCTCTTCTCGCATCTCGAAGTGCAATTAATACTTCTTTTTCTTCTGAAGTGGAGTTTTGCATTTCTTCGTTGTCCTCAGCTATTTAATCTTTTTCGCTTGTGGTCGGTGATCACCTCATAATTTTGAGATGTTTTCCATAAGTCCACAACAAGCTTATTCTTTCGTTGTTGATTTCCTCAACAAATCCGTTCAATCCTTCCGTCTAAGTTCTTTTCATTCCATTCCTTCAATTCTTCCGGAGGCACTGCTTTGTTCATCTCGTCAAGTGCCATCCCATCTTGTGAAGTTCCTGTTCTATTCCTTCCATTTTTAGTCGGAGTGCTGCCTAAATCCTTTCAGTCTTATTCATTTCTTATCTCGTTCTAACCGGAGTGGTTTCATAGTCTATCGGATTCCGTGAGCTTTCGATTCTCGTCATTCTCGTCATTCCTCTCTTCTTCTTGACTGCTCTCGATTCTTTGCTTCTTCTCTTGAGATCTTGTTTCACCTCATCCCTTTTCCCTTCCGTCTCGGTCCTAAGATCTCGGGACGAGATCTCTTGTTAGTGGAGGAGTGTTGTAACGCCCCGGATTCGATGCGCCAGGTGTCTGCCTGTTATTCGCCATAGTTGCCATGTCATTTGCTTGCGTGTTGCATTTTGCCATGTCATCATCTGCATTTCATCTGCATGTTTTTCAAAACTTGCATCCGTTCGGGTTCTCCTGGTTCTCTCCGTTGTCCGTTTGGAGTCCGGACCATTCGCGCGCGCCCGTCGCCCCCTCTCAGACCTTGTTTCATGTGCGGGTGTTAAACTTTCTCGGAATGTCCCGAGGCTTGCCAAGTGGCCTTGGTATACCACCGGTAGACCGCCTGTCAAGTTTCGTGCCATTTGGTGGTCGTTTGGTACTCCAACGATTAACCGCGTAGCCCGAAGCCCCTTTTGTCTTGCAGCCCAACACCCCCTCCAAAGTGGCCCAAAACCTAGGAAACCCCCCTCCATGCTCTCGGTCGTTCGGTCACGATCGTCTGGGCGAAAACCGTGCTCCATTTGGACTCTCCTAGCTTCTAGAATCTATAAATTAGTCCTCCCCTCCTTTTTTCGCGGATGAATTCCCTAACCCTAGCTCCTTCCTCCCTCCGCGCCGCCGGACGTGTCCGTCCCGAGCCAGACAAATCCGCCGCCGCCGCCTGCCGAATCCCAGCCCGCCACCTGTCTCCCGCTGCCGTCCACCGTGCGGGCCCGTCAGGCCCATCGCCGGCCCGCCCCGGGCCCGATCGCGCCACGCCTCGGCCCGCAGCCTCCCGTGCCCGCGCCTCGCCGGAGTGCCCCGCCGACCTCGCC
>NC_057798.1:482952861-482998005 GCF_018294505.1 Triticum aestivum | reverse complement strand
CTGTGCTCGCCGGCGCCCGAGCTCCTCCCGGAGCTCTGCCCCGCGCCGCCGCGCGCCCCAGCTCCTCCTCCGCGCCGCCTCCATGCCCCTACGCCGCCGGAGCCGCTGGATCCGGCCGGCCTTCGCCGGATCTGGGCTCCCCCGCCCTGGATCCGCTCCTCGCCAGAGTACCGAGCTTGCCGGAGCTCCTCTGCCCGCGCCTGCACGCCGACGTCCCCGGACGCCGCCATCCCCCGATCCAAACACCTCGCGCCACCCGGTCCGAGCCGTCCCAGATCCGCGGGATCCAGTTTCCGCGAGGTGATATATTTTGCTAAGTCCCTAGTTTTGCTCATTCTGATGCCATGTTTGACCTACCATAACTTGTTTCATACTGCTCCGTTTCGTGCGTGTAATATGTCAAATTGTTCGTCTCAACGAGTACTCCATTTTATTCCATTTCATCATGTTCATTTGAGTCCATCTTGATGCCTGCATCATCGTTGCAAGAGTGCTATATGATGTTGTCTGCTGTCTGTTATCAGAACTTGCTCATTTGTCATTTTAGCCATGTTTGATGTGTGCATCCTATGAGGTTCATGTCTACATGTGTTTTGAACTATGTCATGTCTTCTTTACAGAGGTGCGTACCATGTATTTTTGTGAGCAATGTAGTGACTAGAACAAGCATGCAAACTAGGCTTCGTAATGTTGCTGTTTTTAGTCCCTGTTCTGCTGTTATTTTGATGCCATGTAAACTTGATGCTATAGAGAGATTCATGTTTATTTTGAGATACTTCAGTAAGGATGTTTTGAACATATGGTTATGATCTATCCATTCATGCCCCTGTTTGCAATTATGGAGTAGTCTAGCATGTCATTTTTGTGCTCTACTTTTGCTACAAAATGTTTCCTGGCAGATTGTTTACATGTTATTCAATTTTGCCAAGGTTGTTGTAGTTGATCCTTGCATGCTATGAACTTGTTATTGCCTTGGTTAGCTTCATAAACATGTCTTCTTGCTGATGCTATGCTTATCTTGTCATGCAATGCTTTGTGGTGAGTGAATCGGGCTTGTTAAGTAGTGTACTTGCTGTTACTCTTTTGCTAGGCTGAATCTGTTATTTCGCGATGCGATGTAAACCTGCTGCTACAAGTCATTCTGTGCATAATCTGGAGATGTTCACTAAGGGTGTTTTGTTCTACATGTTATGCTCTATCCATCCATGCCACTGGTTGCAATTATAGCCTGATGTATCTTGTTGTAATCTTGCTTCAAATGTGCTAAATAATATTGCTGTCAGCCTGTTAACATTAAGTTCAGTTGTTGCCATGCTTGTTGTTAGTGATACATGCACCCTATGGACTTGCTCTTGCCATGCTTTGCTTCATAAACATGTCTTCTTACTTTTGATTGCCTTGCCATGCCATGCATTGCTCTGTGGTGAGTGGTACAAGCTCACCAACATGCCTACTTATTGTTGTTCCTGCCATGTATGAATCTGTCATATAACTTGCTATGTTTACATGGGTGCCATCATATCTTCTGATCCTTTTTGGCTCATGGTCAGTAAGGGACTCTTTTTCTATGAAATTAGTAGATTCATGCCATGCCTTTGTTTGCCATGATAAGTTCCCGTAACATGATGTTTGATAGCTCTAAACATTGCAACCTGATGTTATTTCTGCAAAGTCTGAAACTGTTACTATATGCAATCTTGCCATGTGTTTTTGAGCATGTTCTAGTGATTTTTGGAGATAGCTCAGTGTCCATGTTTTGTTATGATTTACCTGTACATCATGCCCATGCCTTTTGTTTTCATGTTGAGATGCTGTAGCATGTTGTTTTGATGCTTGCAATATGCCTAGTTGCTGTTTTGGACAGATTGTTGCTATAACTTGCATAGTGTGTATGTGTTGAACCGTTGCTCCGTTTTGTGTGTGCTCTATATGAAACTTGCTTGATTTTGCATATAGTTTCATATTATCATGTTGCATCCTTGTTTTGGAGTGTGCGTTTGATGTTTGTATGCATTTTGCTTCAATGCCATGTTTAACTTGTTTTGCTCATATCTTCTAGGCCGTAGCTCCGAACTAAAAGAACTTTATATGTAACTTGACTAGAATCTCATGTAGATCATCTTGGTGCATCTTAACTTGCTGTTTAACAACTTGAACATATGGTTTATTCAGATCTGGACCAATTTCGAAATTTGCATATGAGGACTTACCGGAATTGTTATATGTTGTTCCCGACCTCATTTAAACTTGCTTTGATGTGTTGCTCTTGTTTGCATCATCTCTTGCCATGAGTAGCTTCATGTAGTCTTGTCATGCATCATGCTTGTTTGTGCATCATGCCTTGTTCATATGTGGTGTGTTTACTATGTTGTGTGCTTCTTCTCGATAGTTCCCGTTTCGTTGCGATCGTGAGGATTCGTTCGTCTACGCTTGGTTCGGCTTCATCCGTTCGTCTTCTTCATGGACTCGTTCTTCTTCCTTGCGGGATTTCAGGCAAGATGACTGCTACCCTGGATCTCACTACTATCATTGCTATGCTAGTTGCTTCGTTCTATCGCTATGCTGCGTTACCTATCTTTTCCTCCTAAAGCCTCCCAAATTGCCATGAACCTCTAACCTTTGACACCCTTCCTAGCAAACCATTGCTTGGCTATGTTACCGCTTTTGCTCAGCCCCTCTTATAGCATTGCTAGTTGCAGGTGAAGTTGAAGATTGCTCCATGACGGACATGATTATGTTGGGATATCACAATATCTCTTATTTAATTAATGCATCTATATATTTGGTAAAGGGTGGAAGGCTCGGCCTTATGCCTGGTGTTTTGTTCCACTCTTGCCGCCCTAGTTTCCATCATACCGATGTTATGTTCTCGGACTTTGCGTTCCTTACGCGGTTGGGTGATTTATGGGACCCCCTTGACAGTTCGCTTTGAATAAAACTCCTCCAGCAAGGCCCAACCTTGGTTTTACCATTTGCCTCACCACCACCTATATTTCCCTTGGGAGTAATTAACCCAAGGGTCATCTTATTTTAGCCCCCCCGGGCCAATGCTTGTCTAAGTGTTGGTCCAAACTAGAGCACCGTGCGGGACCATCCCTTGGCAACTTGGGTTACGTCGGTACATGTACGCTTAGCTTATCCGGTGTTGCCCTGAGAACGAGATATGTGCAGCTCCTATCGGGATTGTCGGCACATCGGGCGGTCTTGCTGGTCTTGTTTTACCATTGTCGAAATGTCTTGTAAACCGGAATTCCGAGTCTGATCGGGTCTTCCTGGGAGAAGGTATATCCTTCGTTGGTCGTGAGAGCTTATCATGGGCTAAGTTGGGACACCCCTGCAGGGTATAATCTTTCGAAAGCTGTGCCCGCGGTTATGGGCAGATGGGAATTTGTTAATGTCTGGTTGTAGATAACTTGACACCAGATCCGAATTAAAACGCATCAACCGTGTGTGTAGCCGTGATGGTCTCTTTTCGGCAGAGTCCGGGAAGTGAACAGGTTTTTGGGTTATGTTTGACATAAGTAGGAGTTCAGGATCACTTCTTGATCATTGCTAGCTTCACGACCGTTCCGCTTGCTCTCTTCTCGCTCTTATTTGCGTATGTTAGCCACCATATATGCTTAGTCGATGCTGCAGCCTCACCACTTTACCCCTTCCTTTCCCTTTAAGCTTTGCTAGTCTTGATACCCATGGTAATGGGATTGCTGAGTCCTCGTGGCTCACAGATTACTACAACAACAGTTGCAGGTACAGGTTTATACGATGATCATGATGCGAGAGCGATGTTGACTTGTTTTGGAGTTCTTCTTCTGCTTCTTCTTTGATCAGGGGATAGGTTCCAGGTCGGTAGCCTGGGCTAGCAGGGTGGATGTCGTTGAGTTTATGTTTGTGTTTCATCCGTAGTCAGATGGTGCTATTATGTATTGTGATGTTGTATTCATGTGGCATTGTATGCCTTTTGTATGTATCCCCATCTATTATGTAATGTTGATGTAATGATATCCACCTTGTAAAAGTGTTTCAATATGCGGGTCTATCCTTGGTGGGATCGTCGAGTTCCTTTTGGATAGGGTCGCATATTGGGCGTGACAGACAAGATCTGGGAACAACCTGTTAGAACATCTACATCTAGACTCCGGACGTACATCTGGACTCCTACCTACCACCGAGAGAAGAGGGTTTTTTTTCTTACCCTCTTGCTTAGGGTTTACCTACTCCGGCGGCAGTGCCGCCGTTGAGTTTTCCCCCTGCTGGACGTTCGCCGTCCTGAATTGCTTGGGCTTCCTGGTCGGGGTGATCCGACGGTTCGGCCTCGGGTATAGAGCTTATTTGCAGTTCATCTCCCCTTGGACTAGGGACAAGATTTGAAGTATGGAGCAGTTTTCTTTGAACTGTCGGGAGTTCTTGTCAAGGACGACCACCTGCAGCGTATGGGGAATTTTTGTGAGGAACGACTTGATGAAGTGTTTCTCGAGGAACAAGCGTGAGGTTTCATGGTCAGGAAACTTCAGACTGAACCTGAATCGAAAGAGCACCATGCAGACATGAATAAGTTTGATCCTTCGAGGAACAGGCCTCCTGATCACGGTGCTTCAGCTCTACATACTGTAGGAGGAGGAAGAGGAAAACCCACTCAAGATTTTGGAGCAGATAAGAGCAGGGTGCATTGCCAAAGAAACCTGCGGCCTAGGGAGTCGGCATCACCAACGGATACTGATAAATTGGCAACATCGGCGGCCTCCTCGATGGAGGACCACCGGGCCTAATGTCGACCTTGTGTTGGAACTGTCGTGGGCTGGGCGACCCTACGACGGTTCACGAGTTGCACGATCGGGAATGTGCCCCGACGATCTTGTGCGTGGTCGCGTGGAAGGATTGGCAAGTATTTTGGGTTATGATTTAGCCTATGGAGTAGGAAATAGCAGGAGAAGTGGGGGTCTATGAGTGTACTGGAAGAAAGCTTTGATGCTTGAGCTAAGAAATTTTTCAAAGTAGCACATAGACATGGAAGTCAAAGAAGAAGGAAAGGAGCCATGGAGATGGACATGCTGGTATGGGGAAGCAAATCAGAGTTTGAGATATAGGACATGGGTGAAGGAAATATGCCCTAGAGGCAATAATAAAGTTGTTATTTATATTTCCTTATGTCATGATAAATGTTTATTATTCATGCTAGAATTGTATTAATCGGAAACTTAGTACATGTGTAAATACATAGACAAAACATAGTGTCCCTAGTATGCCTCTACTTGACTAGCTCGTTAATCAAAGATGGTTATGTTTCCTAACCATGGACATGTGTTGTCATTTGATAAACGGAATCACATCATTAGAGAATGATGCTATGGACAAGACCCATCCGTTAGCTTGGCATTATGATCATTACAGTTTTATTGCTACTACTTTCTTCATGACTTATACATGTTCCTCTGGCTATGAGATTATGCAACTCCCGAATACCAAAGGAACACCTTGTGTGCTATCAAACGTCACAACATAACTGGGTGATTATAAAGACGCTCTAATGGTGTCTCTGAAGGTATTTGTTGGGTTGGCATAGATCAAGATTAGGATTTGTCACTCCGTGTATCGGAAAGGTATCTCTGGGCCCTCTCGGTAATGCTCATCACTATAAGCCTTGCGAGCAATGTGACTAATGAGTTAGTTGCGGGATGAAGCATTATGGAACGAGTAAAGAGACTCGCCGGTAACAAGATTGAACTAGGTATGATGATACCGACGATCAAATCTCGGGCAAGTAACATACCAATGACAAAGAGAATGACGTATGTTGTTATGCGGTTTGACCGATAAAGATCTTTGTAGAATATGTAGGAACCAATATGAGCATCCAGGTTCCGCTATTGGTTATTGACCGGAGATATGTCTCGGTCATGTCTACATAGTTCTCGAACCCGTAGAGTCCGCACGCTTAACGTTTGATGACGATTTGTATTATGAGTTATGTGATTTGATGACCAAAGTTTGTTCGGAGTCCCGGTGAGATCACGGACATGACGAGGAGTCTCAAAATGGCCGAGAGGTAAAGATAGATATATTGGAAGGTTATATTCGGACACCGGAATGGTTCCGGAGTGATTCGGGTATTTTTTGAGAGTATCGGGTGGTTACCGGACCCCCCCCCCCGGGGGAAGTAGTGGGCCTTCATGGGCCTTAGTGGAAAGGAGAGGAGGGCCGCAAGGGTGGCCGAACCCCCACCATGGCAATTCCAAATTGGACTAGGGAGGGGGCGGTGCCCCCCCTCTTTCCTTCTCCCTCTCCTCCTCCTTCCCTCTCTCCCCCTCTTGGAAAACAAAGGGGAGTCCAACTAGGATTGGGAATCCTAGCTGTACTCCCCCTATGGCGCGCCCCTCCTGGCCGCCGGCCTCCTCCTCTCCCTCCTTTATATACGTGGCCAGGGGGCACCCCAAAGCACAACAAACAATCTCTTAGCCGTGTGCGGTGCCCCCCTCCACAGTTTAACACCTCGGTCATATTGTTGTAGTGCTTAGGTGAAGCCCTGCGTTGGTAACTTCATCATCACCGTTGCCACATCATCATGCTGAAGGAACTCTCCCTCATCCTCAACTGGATCAAGAGCACGAGGGACGTCATCATGCAGAACATGTGCTGAACACGGAGGTGTTGTACGTTCGGTACTTGGACCGGTTGGATCGTGAAGATGTTCGACTACATCAACCGCGTTACTAAACGCTTCCGCTTTCGGTCTACGAGGGTACGTGGACACACTCTCCCGTTTCGTTGCTATGCATCTCCTACATAGATCTTGCATGATCGTAGGATTTTTTTGAATTACTACATTCCCCAACAGTGGCATCCGAGCCAAGTTTATGCGTAGATGATATATACACGAGTAGAACACAAAGAGTTGTTGGCGATAATAGTCATACTGCTTACCACCAACATCTTACTTTGATTCAGAGATATTGTTGGATGAAGCGGCCCGGACCAACATTACATGACCGTGTTCATGAGACTGGTTCTACCGACGTGCTTTGCACATAGGTGGCTGGCGGATGTCTATTTCTCCAACTTTAGTTCAATCGAGTTTGACTACGGCCGATCCTTGTTGAAGGTTAAAACAACACACTTGACAAAAAATCTTTGTGGTTTTGATGCGTAGGTAAGAATGGTTCTTGCTAGAAGCTCGTAGCAGCCACGTAAAACTTGCAACAACAAAGTAGAGGACGTATAACTTGTTTTTGCAGGGCTTGTTGTGATGTGATATGGTGAAGAGATGATGAGATATAAATTGCTGTATGAGATGATCATGTTTTGTAACAGAGTTATCGACAACTGGCAGGAGCCATATGGTTGTCGCTTTATTGTATGAAATGCAATCACCATGTAATTGCTTTACTTTATCACTAAGCGGTAGCGATAGTCATAGTAGCAATAGTTAGCGAGACGACAATGATGCTACGATGGAGATCAAGGTGTCAAGACGGTGACGATGGAGATCATGACGATGCTTCGGTGATGGCGATCATAAGCACAAGATGATGATGGCCATATCATGTCACATATTTTGATTGCATGCGATGTTTATCTTTTATGCATCTTATTTTGCTTAGTACGTGATACGTCTCCAACGTATCTATAATTTTTGATTGTTCCATGCTATTATATTATCTGTTTTGGATGTTTAATGGGCTTTAATAAGCTATTTTATATTATTTTTCGGACTAACCTATTAACCGAGGGCTCAGTGCCAGTTTCTATATATTTTTGCCTATTTTAGAGTTTTGCAGAAAAGGAATACCAAATGGAATGAAACCTTTGCGATGATCTTTCTTGGACCGAAAGCAAACCAGAAGACTTGGAGATGAAGTCGGAGAGGCAACGAGGCGGCCACGAGGTAGGAGGGCGCGCTCGGGGGGTAGGCGAACCCCCACCCTCGTGGGCCCCTCATAGCTCCCCTGACCTAGTTCCTTCACCTATATATACTCTTATACCCTAAAAACATCAAGGGGAGTGATACGTATCCAACGTATCTATAATTTTTGATTACTCCATGCTACTTTGTCTACTGTTTTGGACTATATTGGGCTTTATTTTCCACTTTCATATTATTTTTGGGACTAACCTATTAATCGGAGGCCCAGCCCAGAATTGCTATTTTTTTTCCTATTTCAGTATTTCAAAGAAACAGAATATCAAACGGAGTCCAAATGGAATAAAACCTTCGGGAACGTGATTTTCTCATCGAACGTGATCCAGGAGACTTGGACCCTACTCCAAGAAGTGCCAGAGGTGGTCACGAGGGTGGAGGGCACCCCCCTGGGCGCGCCCCCTGCCTCATGGGCCCCCTGTTGCTCCACAGACATACTCCTTCCTCCTATATATACCCACGTACCCCCGTCAGATCAGATACGGAGCCAAAAACCTAATTCCACCGCTACAACCTTCTGTATCCGCGAGATCCCATCTTGGGGCCTGTTCTGGAGCTCCGCCGGAGAGGGCATCTACCACGGAGGGCTTCTATATCAACACCATAGCCTCTCCGATGAAGTGTGAGTAGTTTACTTCAGACCTTTGGGTCCATAGTTATTAGCTAGATGGCTTCTTCTCTCTTTTTGGATCTCAATACAATGTTCTCCCCCTCTCTTGTAAAGATCTATTCGATGTAATCTTATTTTTTGCGGTATGTTTGTTGAGACCGATGAATTGTGGGTTTACGATCCAGCTTATCTATGAACAATATTTGATTCTTCTCTGAATTCTTTTATGTATGATTGAGTTATCTTTACAAGTCTCTTCGAATTATCCTTTTGGTTTGGCCAACTAGATTGGTAGTTCTTGCAATGGGAGAAGTGTTTAGCTTTGGGTTCAATCTTGCGGTGTCCTTACTCAGTGACAAAAAGAGTTGCAAGGCACGTATTGTATTGTTGCCATCGAGGATAACAAGATGGGGTTTTTATCATATTGCATGAATTTATCCCTCTACATCATGTCATCTTACTTAAAGCGTTACTCTGTTTTACTTAATACTCTAGATGCATGCTGGATAGCGGTCGGTGAGTGGAGTAATAGTAGTAGATGCAGAATCGTTTCGATCTACTTGTTTTGGACGTGATGCCTATATACATGATCATACCTAGATAATCTCATAATTATTCGCTTTTCTATCAATTGCTCAACAGTAATTTGTTCACCCACCATAAAAATACTTATGCTCTTGAGAGAAGCCACTAGTGAAACCTATGGCCCCCAAGTCTATTCTCATCATATCAATCTCCATTACTTTATTTACTTACTTTGTTTTTACTTTGACTTTACTTTTTACTTTGCATCTATCTATCAAAAAATACCAAAAATATTATCTCTATCAGATCTCACTCTCGTAAGTGACCGTGAAGGGATTGACAACCCCTAAGCGTTGGTTGCGAGTTACTATCGTTTTGTGTAGGTACGAGGGACTTGTGCGTGATCTCCTACTGGATTGATACATTGGTTCTCAAAAACTGAGGGAAATACTTACGCTACTTTACTGCATCATCCTCTCCTCTTCGGGGAAATCCAACGCAGTGCTCAAGAGGTAGCAAGAAGAATTTCTGGCGCCGTTGCCGGGGAGTTCACACAAAAGTCAACTATACCAAGTACCCATCACAATCCCTATCTCTCGCATTACATTATTTGCCTCTCGTTTTCCTCTCCCCCACTTCACCCTTGCCGTTTTATTCGCCCTCTCTTTCCCAATCTCCTCCTCTCTTTCTCTTTGCCTTTTTCTCGTTTGCCTTTGCTTGTGTGTTGGATTACTTGTTGCCATGGCACAAGATAATTCCAAATTGTGATTTCTTGAATACCAATAATAATGATTTCCTTAGTACTCCGGTTGCTCCTCTTAATAATGATGAGTCTTGTGAAATCAATACTGCTTTGCTGAATCTTGTTATGAAAGATCAATTCGCCGGCCTTCCTAGTGAAGATGCCGCTACTCATCTAAACAATGTTGTTGATTTGTGTGATATGCAAAAGAAGAAAGATACGGATAACTATATTGTCAAAGTGAAGTTATTTCCGTTTTCACTTAGAGATCGTGCTAAAATTTGGTTTTCGTCTTTGCCTAAAAATAGTATTGATTCTTGGAACAAGTGCAAAGATACTTTTATCTCTAAATATTTTCCTCCCGCTAAGATCATCACTCTCAGGAACGATATCATGAATTTTAAACAACTTGATCATGAGCATGTTGCCCAATCTTGGGAAAGAATGAAATTGATGCTTCACAATTGCCCTACTCATGGTTTGAATTTATGGATGATCATACAAAAATTTTATGCCGGATTAAATTTTGCTTCTAGAAATCTTTTAGACTCGGCCGCGGGAGGCACGGTTATGGAAATTACGTTAGGAGATGCTAAAAAATTGCTTGACAATATTATGGCTAATTATTCTCAATGGCATACCGAAAGAACTTCTAGTAAAAAAGTGCATGCTATAGAAGAAATCAATGTTTTGAGTGAAAAGATGGATGGACTTATGAAGATGTTTGCTAATAAAAGTACTTCTCTTGATCCCAATGATATGCCTTTATCTACTTTGATTGAGAATAATGATGAATCTATGGATCTGAATTTTGTTGGAAGGAATAGTTTTGGAAATAACGCGTATAGAGGGAATTTTAATCCTAGGCCTTATCCTAGTAATCCTTCTAATAATTATGGAAATTCCTACAACACCTCTTATGGAAATTTTAATAAGATGCCCTCTGAATTTGAGAGTAGTGTTAAAGAGTTTATGAATTCACAAAAGAATTTTAATGCTTTGCTTGAAGAAAAATTGCTTAAGGTTGATGATTTGGCTAGGAATGTTGATAGAATTTCTCTTGAAATTGATTCTTTAAAGCTTAGATCTATTCCTCCTAAGCATGTTATCAATGAGTCTCTCAAAGCTATGAGAATTTCCATTGATGAGTGCAAGGAAAGAACCGCTAGGATGGGTGCTTCCAAAGATGCCCTTATTAAAGTGCATTCTTCCGATTCCTATGAAAATCAAGATGAAGATCTAAAAGTTATTGATGTGTCCCCTATTAAATTCTTGTTTTGCAATATGAATCTTGATAAAACTGAATATGATCTTCCTTTACCTAGAAGGCGTCCTAAGAATTCTGAGTTTCTAGATCTTGATGATGAAATTGATGAAGGTGGGATTGAAAGAAATAAAAATCTTGATGCTGCTAAACCCACTATTTTGGATCTCAAGGAATTTAATTATGAAAATTGCTCTTTGATTGGTTGTATTTCCTTGTTGCAATCCGTGCTAGATTCTCCTCATGCTTATAGTCAAAATAAGGCCTTTACCGAACACATTGTTGATGCCTTGATGCAATCTTATGAACAAAAACTTGAGTTGAAAGTTTCTATCCCTAGAAAACTCTATGATGAGTGGGAACCTACTATAAAAATTAAAATTAAAGATTATGAGTTTCATGCCTTGTGTGATTTGGGGGCTAGTGTCTCCACTATTCCCAAAACTTTGTGTGATTTGCTAGATTTCCGTGACTTTGAAGATTGCTCTTTAAATTTGAATCTTGCAGATTCCACTATTAAAAAGCCTCTGGGAAGAATTAATGATGTTCTTATTGTTGCCAATAGGAATTATGTGCCCGTATATTTTATGGTTCTTGATATAGATTGCAATCCTTCATGTCCTATTATTCTTGGTAGACCTTTCCTTAGAACGATTGGTGCGATTATTGATATGAAGGAAGGGAATATTAGATTCCAATTTCCCTTGAGAAAGGGTATGGAACACTTCCCTATAAATAAAATAAAATTACCATATGAATCTATCATGAGAGCCACTTATGGATTGCCTACCAAAGATGGCAAAACTTAGATCTATCTTCGCTTTTATGCCTAGCTAGGGGCGTTAAACGATAGCGCTTGTTGGGAGGCAACCCAATTTTATTTTGTGTTCTTTGTTTTTGTTCCTGTTTAGTGCTAAATTTTGTTTCTACTTTATGTTTAGATGTGGTTTTATATTTTAATTAGTGTTTGTGCCAAGTAGAACCTATAGGATAAGCTATGATGATAGTTGATTTGATTCTGCTGAAAAACAGAAACTTTGCGCTCACGAGAAAAAATTCAATAAATCACAGGAACGTGATTTTGCATTGATTCTTTTTGCTGCTGATCAATAAACAAATTTTCCAGTACTTCCTATTTTGGTAGAATTTTTTAGAGTTCCATAAGTTTGCGTTAGTTACAGATTGCTACAGACTGTTCTGTTTTTGACAGATTCTGTTTTTCGTGTGTTGTTTGCTTATTTCAATGCATCTATGGCTAATAAATTATTTTTTAAACCATAAGGAAGTTGGAATACAGTAGGTTTAACACCAATATAAATAAAGAATGAGTTCATTACAGTACCTTGAAGTAGTCTTTTGTTTTCTTTCACTAACAGAGCTCACGAGATTTCTATTGAGTTTTGTGTTGTGAAGTTTTCAAGTTTTGGGTGAATTCTTTTGATGGATTGTGGAACAAAGAGTGGCAAGAGCCTAAGCTTGGGGATGCCCATGGCACCCCCAAGATAATCCAAGGACACCAAAAAGTCAAAGCTTGGGGATGCCCCGGAAGGCATCCCCTCTTTCGTCTACTTCCATCGGCAATTTACTTGGAGCTATATTTTTATTCACTACATGATATGTGTTTTGCTTGGAGCGTCTTTATTATTTGTGTCTTTGCTTGTTAGTTTGCCACAATCATCCTTGCTGTACACACCTTTTTAGAGAGCCATACCTGATTTGGAATTTGCTAGAATACTCTATGTGCTTCACTTATATCTTTTGAGCTTGATAGTTTTGCTCATAGTGCTTCACTTATATCTTTTGAGCGTAATATTTTTTGCTCTAGTGCTTCACTCAGATCTTTTAGAGCACGGTGGTGGATTTGTTTTAAAGAAACTATTGATCTCTCATGATTCACTTAGATTATTTTGAGAGTTGTTAATAGCATGGTAATTTGCTTAAAGTTAATATACTTGGTATTCAAGATTTGTGAAACTTTCTTTTGAGTGCGTTGAATACTAAGATAAGTTTGATGCTTGATAATTGTTTTGAGATATGGAGGTGATAATATTAAAGCAATGCTAGTTGGGGTAATTATGAATTTAAAGAATGCTTGCGTTGAAGTTTGTGATTCCCGTAGCATGCACGTATGGTGAACCGCTTGTGATGAAGTTGGAGCACAATTTTATTTATTGATTGTCTTCCTTATGAGTGGCAGTCCGGGATGAGCGATGGTCTTTTCCCACCAATCTATCCCCCTAGGAGTATGCGTTTAATGCTTTGGTTTTTGATGACTTCTAATTTTTTTTGCAATAAGTGCATGAGTTCTTTTGATTAATGTTGAGTCCATGGATTATATGCACTCTCACCTTTCCGCCATTGCTAGCCTCTCTAATACCGCGCAATTTTCGCCGGTATCATACACCCACCATATACCTTCCTCAAAACAGCCACCATACCTACCTATTATGGCATTTCCATAGCCATTCCGAGATATATTTCCATGCACCTCTCCACCGTTCCGTTCATATGACACGCATTACTTTTGTCATATTTGCTTTTTGCATGAACAATCACTCTTGATTCATTGCATATCCCGGTACACCACCAGAGGCATTCATATAGAGTCATATCTTGTTCTAAGTATCAAGTTGTAAGAAAAATAAAAGTGTGATGATCATCATTATTAGAGCATTGTCCCAGTGAGGAAAGGATGATGGAGACTATGATTCCCCCATAAGTCGGGATGAGACTCCGAACTTTATAAAAAAAAGAGGTGGCCATAAAAAAGAAAAAAAAGAGAAAGGCCAAATAAAAAAAATTGAGAGAAAAAGAGATAAGGGACAATGCTACTATCCTTTTTCCACACTTGTGCTTCAAAATAAGCACCATGATCTTCATGATAGAGAGTCTCATATGTTGTCACTTTCATATACTAGTGGGAATTTTTCATTATAGAACTTGGCTTGTATATTCCAATGATGGGCTTCCTCAAAAGTTCCCTAGGTCTTTGTGAGCAAGCAAGTTGGATGCACACCCACTTAGTTTCTTTTGTTGAGCTTTCATATACTTATAGCTCTAGTGCATCTGTTGCATGGCAATCCCTACTCACTCACATCGATATCTATCAATGGGCATCTCCATAGCCCGTTGATACGCCTAGTTGATGTGAGACTATCTTCTCCTTTTTTGTCTTCTCCACAACCACCATTCTATTCCACCTATAGTGCTATGTCCATGGCTCACGCTCATGTATTGCATGAAAGTTGATTTTTTTTGAGATTTCTAAAGTATGAAACAATTGCTTGGCTCGTCATCGGGGTTGTGCATGATTAAATACTTTGTGTGATGAAGATAGAGCATAGCCAGACTATATGATTTTGTAGGGATAACTTTCCTTAACCATGCTATTTTGAGAAGACATGATTGCTTTGATTAGTATGCTTGAAGTATTATTACTTTTATGTTAATATGAACTTTTGTCTTGAATCTTTCGGATCTGAATATTCATGTCACAATTAAGAATATTTACATTGAAATTATGCCAAAGTATCAATCCACATCAAAAATTCTTTTTATCATTTACCTACTCGAGGACGAGTAGGAATTAAGCTTGGGGATGCTTGATACGTCTCCAACGTATCTATAATTTTTGATTACTCCATGCTACTTTGTCTACTGTTTTGGACTATATTGGGCTTTATTTTCCACTTTCAAATTATTTTTGGGACTATCCTATTAACCGGAGGCCCAGCCCAGAATTGCTGTTTTTTGCCTATTTCAGTATTTCAAAGAAACAAAATATCAAACGGAGTCCAAACGGAATAAAACCTTCGGGAACGTGATTTTCTCACCGAACGTAATCCAGGAGACTTGGACCCTACTCCAAGAAGTGACAGAGGCGGTCACGAGGGTGGAGGGCGCCCCCCTGGGCGCGCCCCCCTGCCTCGTGGGCCCCCTGTTGCTCCACCGACGTACTCGTTCCTCCTATATATACCCACGTACCCCCGTCAGATCAGATACGGAGCCAAAAACCTAATTCCACCGCCGCAACCTTCTGTATCCGCGAGATCCCATCTTTGGGCCTGTTCCGGAGCTCCGCCGGAGAGGGCATCTACCACGGAGGGCTTCTACATCAACACCATAGCCTCTCCGATGAAGTGTGAGTAGTTTACTTCAGACCTTCGGGTCCATAGTTATTAGCTAGATGGCTTCTTCTCTCTTTTTGGATCTCAATACAATGTTCCCCCCTCTCTTGTGGAGATCTATTCGATGTAATCTTCTTTTTTGCGGTGTGTTTGTTGAGACCGATGAATTGTGGGTTTATGATCCAGCTTATCTATGAACAATATTTGATTCTTCTCTGAATTCTTTTATGTATGATCAAGTTATCTTTACAAGTCTCTTCGAATTATCCGTTTGGTTTGGCCAACTAGATTGGTAGTTCTTGCAATGGGAGAAGTGTTTAGCTTTGGGTTCAATCTTGTGGTGTCCTTACTCAGTGACAGAAAGAGTTGCAAGGCACGTATTCTATTATTGCCATCGAGGATAA
This sequence comes from Triticum aestivum, assembly GCF_018294505.1. NCBI lineage: Eukaryota > Viridiplantae > Streptophyta > Magnoliopsida > Poales > Poaceae > Triticum > Triticum aestivum. The sequence continues at coordinate 482,982,421 of NC_057798.1, read as the reverse complement.
CAAGATGGGTTTTTTATCATATTGCATGAATTTATCCCTCTACATCATGTCATCTTACTTAAAGCGTTACTCTGTTTTACTTAATACTCTAGATGCATGCTGGTTAGCGGTCGATGAGTGGAGTAATAGTAGTAGATGCAGAATCGTTTCGATCTACTTGTTTTGGACGTGATGCCTATATACATGATCATACCTAGATAATCTCATAATTATTCGCTTTTCTATCAATTGCTCAACAGTAATTTGTTCACCCACCGTAAAATACTTATGCTCTTGAGAGAAGCCACTAGTGAAACCTATGGCCCCCGGGTCTATTCTCATCATATCAATCTCCATTACTTTATTTACTTACTTTGTTTTTACTTTGCCTTTACTTTTTACTTTGCATCTATCTATCAAAAAAATACCAAAAATATTATCTCTATTAGATCTCACTCTCGTAAGTGACCGTGAAGGGATTGACAACCCCTAAGCGTTGGTTGCGAGTTGCTATCGTTTTGTGTAGGTACGAGGGACTTGTGCGTGATCTCCTATTGGATTGATACCTTGGTTCTCAAAAACTGAGGGAAATACTTATGCTACTTTACTGCATCATCCTCTCCTCTTCGGGGAAATCCAACGCAGTGCTCAAGAGGTAGCAGGGAGCCACGAAACCACTTTTCCGCCGTCGCAACCTTCTGTACCCGTGAGATCCCATCTTGGGGCCTTTTCCGGCGATCTGCCGGAGGAGGATTCGATCATGGAGGGCTTCTACATCAACACCATTACCTCTCCGATGAAGTGTGAGTAGTTTACCACAGACCTTCAGGTCTATAGTTATTAGCTAGATGGCTTCTTCTCTCTCTTTGATTCTCAACACCAAGTTCTCCTCGATGTTCTTGGAGATCTATTCGATGTAATATTTTTTTGCGGTGTGTTTGTCAAGATCCGATAAATTGTGGATTTATGAACAAGATTATCTATGAATATTATTTTGTTCCTCTATAAATTCTTATATGTATGATTTGATATCTTTGCAAGTCTCTTCGAATTATCGGTTTAGTTTGGCCTACTAGATTGATCTTTCTTGCCATGGGAGAAGTGCTTAGCTTTGGGTTCAATATTGCGGAGTCCTTTCCCAGTGACAGTAGGGGCAGCAAGGCACGTATTGTATTGTTTCCATCGAGGATAACAAGATGGGGTTTTCATCATATTGCTTGAGTTAATTCCTCTACATCATGTCATCTTGCTTAATGTGTTACTCAGTTCTTTATGAACTTAATACTCTAGATGCATGATGGATAGCGGTCGATGTGTGGAGTAATAGTATTAGATGTAGGCAGGAGTCGGTCTACTTGACATGAACGTGATGCCTATGTTCATGATCATTGCCTTAGATATCGTCATAACTATGCGCTTTTCTATCAATTACTCGGCAGTTATTTGTTCACCCACCATAATATATGCTATCTCGAGAGAAGCCACTAGTGAAACCTATGTCCCCCGGGTCTCTTTTCCATATTTTTGAATCTCGTTTACATCTTGCTAGTTTCTGATCTACTATTTTGCAATCTTTACTTTCAAATTTGTAAACCAAAAATACCAAAAATATTTACTTTACCATTTATCTGTCTCTATCAGATCTCACTTTTGTGAGTGATCGTGAAGGGATTGACAACCCCTTTATCGCGTTGGTTGCAAGTTCTTGATTGTTTGTGCAGGTATTCGGTGACTTGTGTGTCATCTCCTACTGGATTGATACCTTGGCTCTCAAAACTGAGGGAAATACTTACGCTACTTTGTTGCATCACCCTTTCCTCTTCAAGGAAAACCAACGCACACTCAAGAGGTAGCAAGAAGGATTTCTGGCGCCGTTGCCAGGGAGATCTACGCCAAGCAAGCCATACCAAGTACCCATCATAAACTCTTCTCCCTTGCATTACATTACTTGCCATTCACCTCTCGTTTTCCTCTCCCCCACTTCTAAAACGATTTTCAAAAACCTTTGTCTTTTCTTTGCCCCTCTTCCGTTCGTCTCTTTTCGCTTGCTTCTTGTGTGCTTGTGTGTTGGATTGATTGCTTGTCACGATGGCTCAAGATAATACTAAATCGTGTGACTTTTCCAACACCAACAAAAATGATTCTATTCACACTCCGATTGCTCCTACTACCAATGCTGAATCTTGTGAAATTAATGTTGCTTTGTTGAATCTTGTTATGAAAGATCAATTTTCTGGCCTTCCTAGTGAAGATGCCGCATCCCATCTAAACAATTTCGTTGATTTGTGCGATATGCAAAAGAAGAAACATGTGGATAATGATATTGCTAAATTAAAGCTATTTCTGTTTTCGCTTAGAGATCGTGCTAAAACTTGGTTCTCATCTTTGCCTAAAAATAGTATTGATTCATGGAATAAGTTCAAAGATGCTTTTATCTCTAAATATTTTCCTCCCGCTGAGATCATCTCCCTTAGGAACGATATTATGAATTTTAAGCAACTTGATCATGAGCATGTTGCACAAGCTTGGAAGAGGATGAAATTAATGATACGTAATTGCCCAACACATGGTTTGAATTTGTGGATGATTATACAAAAAAATTATGCCAGATTGAATTTTGCTTCTAGAAATCTTTTAGATCGGCCATGGGAGGCACTTTTATGGAAATCACTTTAGGAGAGGCTACTAAGCTCCTAGATAATATTATGGTTAACTATTCTCAATGGCACACCGAAAGATCCACTAGTAAAAAAGTTCATGCGATTGAAGAGATTAATGTTTTGAGTGGAAAGATGGATGAACTTATGAAATTATTTGCTAATAAAAGTGTTTCTTCTGATCCTAATGATATGCCTTTGTCCACTTTGATTGAGAATAATAATGAATCTATGTATGTGAATTTTGTTGGTAGGAAGAATTTTGGTAACAACGCGTATAGAGGCAATTTTAATCCTAGACCATTTCCTAGTAATTCCTCTAATAGTTACGGTAATTCGTACACCAACTCTTATGGAAATTTTAATAAGATGCCCTCTGATTTTGATAATAGTGTTAAATAATTTATGAGTTTGCAAAAGAATTTCAATGCTTTGATTGAAGAAAAATTGCTTAAGATTGATGAATTGGCTAGGAACATGGATATAATTTCTCTTGACGTTAATCTTTTGAAACTTAGATCTATTCCACCTAAGCATGATATCAATGAGTCTCTCAAAGCCATGAGAATTTCCATTGATGAGTGCAAAGAAAGAACCGCTAAGATGCGTGCTAAAAAAGATTGGTTTGTAAAAGCATGTTCTTCTAGTTTTCATGATAATAATGATGAAGATCTAAAAGTGATTGATGTAGCTGCTATTAAATCTTTGTTTTCGAATATGAATCTTGATAAAGATGGGACTGGAGATGAGTCAACTTTAGTTAAAAGGCGTCCCAATGATTTGGAGTTTTTAGATCTAGATGCAAAAATTGATAAAAGTGGGATTATAGAGGTCAAAACTTTAAGTAGCAATGAACCCACCATGTTGGATTTCAAGGAATTTAACTATAATAATTGTTCTTTAATAGATTATATTTCCTTGTTGCAATCTGTGTTAAATTCTCCTCATGCTTATAATCAAAACAAAGCTTTTACTAAACATATCGTTGATGTTATGATGCAATCTTTTGAAGAAAAGCTTGAACTAGAAGTTTCAATCCCTACAAAACTTTATGATGAGTGGGAACCTACTATTAAGATTAAGATTAAAGATTATGAATGTTATGCTTTGTGTGATTTGGGTGCTAGTGTTTCCACGATTCCAAAAACTTTGTGTGATGTGCTAGGTTTCCGTGAATTTGATGATTGTTCTTTAAATTTGCATCTTGCAGATTCCACCATTAAGAAACCTATGGGAAGGATTAATGATTTTCTTATTGTTGAAAATAGGAATTATGTGCCCGTATATTTCATTGTTCTTGACATAGATTGCAATCCTACATGTCCTATTATTCTTGATAGACCTTTCCTTAGAACGATTGGTGCAATTATTTATATGAAAGAAGGAAACATTAGATTCCAATTTCTGTTAAGGAAAGGCATGGAACACTTTCCTAGGAAGAAAATTAAATTACCTTATGAATCTATTATGAGATCCACTTATGGATTGCATACCAAAGATGGAAATACCTAGATCTATTCTTGTTTTTATGCCTAGCTAGGGGCGTTAAATGATAGCGCTTGTTGGGGGCAACCCAATTTTATTTTTGTCCTTTACTTTTTGATCCTGTTTAGTAATAAATATTTTATCTAGCCTCTTGTTAGATGTGGTTTTATGTTTTAATTAGTGTTTGTGCCAAGTAGAACCTTTGGGAAGACTTGGGTGAAGTCAGTGCGATCTTGCTGTAAAAAACAGAAACTTTTGTGCTCACGAGAATGGCTGTAATTTTTTACAGAAGAGTGATTTTAGGTTAATTATTTTTGCATAAGATTAATAGAAAAAATACTCATGTACACCAATTTATTTAAGAATTTTTGGAGTTACATAAGTATTCAAAAGTTACAGATTACTACAGACTGTTCTGTTTTTGATAGATTCTGTTTTTCGTGTGTTGTTTGCTTATTTTGATGAATCTATGAGTAGTATCGGGGGGTATGAACCATAGAGAAGTTCGAATACAGTAGGTTTTACACCAATATAAATAAATAATTATTTCATTACAGTACATTGAATTGGTGATTTATTTTCTTATACTAACAGAGCTCATGAGATTTTCTGTTGAAGTTTTGTGTTGTGAAGTTTTCAAGTTTTGGGTAAGGATTTGATGAACTTTGGAATAAGGAGTGGCAAGAGCCTAAGCTTGTGGATTCCCAAGGAACCCCAAGGTAAAATTCAAGGACAATCAAAAGCCTAAGCTTGGGGATGCCCTGGAAGGCATCCCCTCTTTCGTCTTTGTCTACCGGTAACTTTACTTGAGGCTATATTTTTATTCACCACATGAATGTGTTTTGCTTGGAGCGTCTTGTATGATTTGAGTCTTTGCTTTTTAGTTTAACACAATCATCCTTTATATACACACCTTTTGGTAGAGACACGCATGAATTGTGATTTATTAGAATACTCTATGTGCTTCACTTATATCTTTTGAGCTTGACAATATTGCTCTAGTGCTTCACTTATATCTTTTTAGAGCACAACGGTGGTTTTACTTTATAGAAATTGTTGAACTCTCATGCTTAACTAATATTATTTTGAGAGTATTTTAGAACATCATGGTAATTTGCTTTGGTTATAAAATTAGTCCTAATATGATGGGCATCCAAGATGGGTATAATAAAAACTTCCATATAAAGTGCATTGAATACTATGAGAAGTTTCATTCTTTATGATTGTTTTGAGATATGAAGATGGTGATATTAGAGTCATGCTAGTAGAGTAGTTATGAATTTGAGAGATACTTGTGTTAAAGTTTGTGATTCCCGTAGCATGCACGTATGGTGAACCGTTATGTGATGAAGTTGGAGCATGATTTATTTATTGATTGTCTTCCTTATGAGTGGCGGTCGGGGATGAGCGATGCTCTTTTCCTACCAATGTATCGCCCTAGGAGCATGTGCATAGTACTTTGTTTTGATAACTAATATATTTTTCCAATAAGTATGTGAGTTCTTTATGACTAATGTTGAGTCCATGGATTATACACACTCTCACCCTTCCACCATTGCTAGCCTATCTTGTGTCGCACAACTTTCACTGATACCATACACCCACCATATACCTTCCTCAAAATAGCCACCATACCTAACTATTATGGCATTTCCTTAGCCATTCCGAGATATATTGCCATGCAACTTTCCACCATTTTGTTTATTATGACACGCTCCATCATTGTCATATTGCTTTGCATGATCATGTAGTTGACATCGTATTTGTGGCAAAGCCACCGTTCATAATTTTTCATACATGTCACTCTTGAATCATTGCACATCCCGGTACACCGTCGGAGGCATTCACATAGAGTCATATCTTGTTCTAAGTATTGAGTTGTAAATCTTGAGTTGTAAGTAAATAAAAGTGTGATGATCTTCATTATTAGAGCATTGTCCCATGTGAGGAAAGGATGATGGAGACTATGATTCCCCCACAAGTAGGGATGAGACTCCGAACGAAAAATAAAAAAAGAGGCCATAAAAAAGAGAAAAGGCCCAAAAATGAGAGAAAAAGAGAGAAGGGGCAATGTTACTATCCTTTTTCCCACACTTGTGCTTCAAAGTAGCACCATGATCTTCATGATAGAGAGTCTCCTATGTTCTCACTTTCATATACTAGTGGGAATTTTTCATTATAGAAGTTGGCTTGTATATTCCAATGATGGGCTTCCTCAAAGTGCCCTAGGTCTTCGTGAGCAAGCAAGTTGGATGCACACCCACTTAGTTTCTTTTGTTGAGCTTTCATACACTTATAGCTCTAGTGCATCCGTTGCATGGCAATCCCTACTCACTCACATTGATATCTATTGATGGGAATCTCTATAGCCCGTTGATACATCTAGTTGATGTGAGACTATCTTCCTCCTTTTTGTCTTCTCCACAACCACCCTTCTATTCCACCTATAGTGATATATCCATGACTCATGCTCATGTATTGCGTGAATATTGAAAAAGTTTGAGAACATCAAAAGAATGAAACAATTGCTTGGCTTGTCATCGGGGTTGTACATGATTAAATATTTTGTGTGATGAAGATGGAGCATGGCCAGACTATATGATTTTGTAGGGATAAGCTTTCTTTGGCCATGTTATTTTGACAAGACATAATTGCCTTGTTAGTATGATTGAAGTATTATCGTTTTTAGGTCAATATTAAACTTTTGTTTTGAATCTTATGGATCTGAATATTCTTGCCACAATAGAGAAGATTACATTGATAAATATGTTAGGTAGCATTCCACATCAAAAATTCTGTTTTTATCATTTACCTACTCGAGGACGAGCAGGAATTAAGCTTGGGGATGCTTGATACGTCTCCAACGTATCTATAATTTTTTATTGTTCCATGCTATTATATTATCTGTTTTGGATGTTTAATGGACTTCAATAAGCTATTTTATATTATTTTTGAGACTAACCTATTAATCGAGGGGCCAGTGCCAGTTTCTGTTTTTTTGCCTATTTTAGAGTTTTGCAGAAAAGGAATACCAAATGGAGTCCAAATGGAATGAAACCTTCGCGATGATCTTTCTTGGACCGAAAGCAAACCAGAAGACTTGGAGATGAAGTCAGAGAGGCAACGAAGCTACCACAAGGCAGGAGGGCGCGCCTAGGGGGGTAGGCGCGCCCCCACCCTCGTGGGCCCCTCATAGCTCCCTTGACCTAGTTCCTTCGCCTATATATACTGTTATACCCTACAAAATCAGGGGGAGCCATGAAACCACTTTTCCACCGCCGCAACCTTCTGTACCCGTGATATCCCATCTTGGGGCCTTTTCCGATGATCTGCCGGAGGGGGATTCGATCATGGAGGGCTTCTACATAAACACCATTACCTCTCCAATGAAGCATGAGTAGTTTACCACAGACCTTCGGGTCCATAGTTATCATCTAAATGGCTTCTTATCTCTCTTTGATTCTCAACACCAAGTTCTCCTCGATGTTCTTGGAGATCTATTCGATGTAATATTCTTTTGCGGCATGTTTGCTCAGATCCGATGAATTGTGGATTTATGGACAAGATTATCTTTGAATATTATTTGGTTGCTCTCTGAATTATTATATGCATGATTTGATATCTTTGCAAGTCTCTTCGAATTATCGGTTTAGTTTGGCCTACTAGATTGATCTTTCTTGCCATGGGAGAAGTGCTTAGCTTTGGGTTAAATCTTGCGGTGCCCTTTCCCAGTGAAAGTAGGGGTAGCAAGGTACGTATTGTATTATTGCCATCGAGGATAACAAGATGGGGTTTTCATCATATTGCTTGAGTTAATTCCTCTACATCATGTCATCTTGCTTAATGCGTAACTCTGTTCTTTATGAACTTAATACTATAGATGCATGCTGGATAGTGGTCGATGTGTGAAGTAATAGTAGTAGATGCAGGCAGGACTCGGTCTACTTGACACGTACGTGATGCTTATTGTCGGTGTCAAAACCGGCGGATCTCGGGTAGGGGGTCCCGAACTGTGCGTCTAGGCGGATGGTAACAGGAGACAAGGGACACGATGTTTTTACCCAGGTTCGGGCCCTCTCGATGGAGGTAAAACCCTACTCCTTCTTGATTAATATTTATGATATGGGTAGTACAAGAGTAGATCTACCACGAGATCGGAGTGGATAAACTCTAGAAGCTAGCCTATGGTATGATTGTTTATCGCCCTATGGACTAAAACTCTCCAGTTTATATAGACACCGGGGAGGGCTAGGGTTACACAGAGTCGGTTACAATGGGAGGAGATCTTCATATCGTATCGCCAAGCTTGCCTTCCACGCCAAGGAAAGTCCCATCCGGACATGGGACGGAGTCTTCAATCTTGTATCTTCATAGTCCGGGAGTCCGGCCAAAGGTATTAGTCCAGCCATCCGGACACCCCCTAATTCAGGACTCCCTTAGTAGCCCCTGAACCAGGCTTCAATGACGATGAGTCCGGCGCACAAGTTGTCTTCGACATTGCAAGGCGGGTTCCTCCTCCGAATATTCCATAGAAGATGTTGAACACCAGGGTAGTGTCCGGCTCTGCAAAATAAGTTCCACATTCCATCGTAGAGAGAATAATATTTGCATCAATCGGATCTGCTGACGTATTCCACAGCGTGACATCATGCCACGGCCAGGCTTTTATTCATCTTACTGTTCCACCCCAGCGCGTTTAGCGAGGCGGTTTCCTTGGCACGTCTTTGTCAAAGCAGAGATCGTGTCCCCTTATTCCGGGATCCTTATCAATACGGGCGTGGGTAACCCAACCGTGACTTAGGTATGACTCCCTAATTGAAAGCGAGTATCAAACGGTTACGGGGAGGGCTCTTGGTATTCACCTCCTTTATAAAGGAACCAAGGCTCGGCTCCCTTCTTCTCAAACCAATGAAATCCTCCCCTCGCTTTGAGTTCCAACACCCAAAGCTCTAGTTTTAGGTGCTTCGGACTTTTGACAATGTCCGGCTCCGACCTTCAAGGCCGGTGGATGCCTTCCTCCATTACGGAAGAAGATGTACGAAAGCTGAGAGATGCCAGGTATCTAACCGGTGAAATCTCGCATAGACTGCCTGCTCAAGGGCAAGTTGTTCCCGCTTCCCAGCCCGGTGAAAGCGTGGTGTTTGCATCTCACTTCCTTCGGGGGCTAGGCTTCCCGATCGATCCCTTTGTGAGGTGGCTTATGTTTTACTACGGGCTGGAGTTCCACGACCTAGCTCCGGAGTCCATCCTCCAGATCTCATCATTCATTGTCGTGTGCGAGGCCTTCCTCCATATCACCCCTCACTTCGGATTGTGGCTAAAAACTTTTAAAGTGGAACCGAAAATGATCGAGGGGCAGCACACTGAGTGCGGAGGGGCTATAATAAGCAAGATGGACGACGCTCCATGGCCCGAAGGCTCTTTTCAAGAGGAGCTCGGCTTATGGCAACGGGACTGGTTTTACATCACAGCCCCTAGGGGCACCACATGGGTGGCACCACCTACTTTTCGCTTGGGTCCCCCACCACGGCTGGCGTCATGGGTTAATGAAGGACTTATCTGGGGGCCGCCCAAAGACGTGCCCTTGCTGCAGGGCCGTATTCGAGATCTTCTAGAAAGAGATATCAATTTGACCGTAGTGGCGCAAGTCATGGTGATTTGCCGCACACTGCCCTGCAAATGTCGACCTCTCCACTTGTGGGAGTTCAATTCAGAGGGACCACGAGTCCTACAACATTTCATGGGAATGACACCCGTGGAGATGTACAAATTGTTCTTCGGATCACTAGCAAGGTGTCCGGATTTGTCCGAGGACGCAAGTCTGAGCTGCAATCGCCCGGATGCTAAAGTAAGTAGCCCCGTATTTGGATACACCATCCATATTTTTATCAAATCTACCCTTTAGCAGAGTTGTCATTTGAACAGGAGTGGATGGCGAAGGCAAAGCTTATCAGGTGTCCAGCCCCCCTGCCCGAGACCGTGCCGAATCCCATGCTGACCAGGATGCTGGAGGTCGCGCCGTTGGCGGAAGGCGAAGGGGGGAACCAAGGAGCTACCGCCTCCGCGAAGGAGGCCGTTAGGACGGGAAGAATCGAAAATTCCCCCGACCAGGGAAAGAAAAGGATTGCCTCTGAAAACCCGGAGGTGATAACCTCAAAACGGGGAAAGAAATCTTCGTCAGAGGGTTTGGCACCGGAGAACTCCCCAGCCGAATCGCCCCCTAAAGTGGACCCGCTCTCCCCCGAGACGTAAGTGAAGGGAGGGGTTCCATAATGAATCACACTCATGTTTTATTCTTGAGGAAAATAACCGAAACATTATCTTGCAGTTCGGATCTCAACCCTTCTCAACAGAGCTCATCTTCAGGGGATCTTCGTCCAGAGATGATAGAGAGTGAAACGCCTCCCCTTGTTGCACTGTCTCACGAGGCTGGCGACCCCGAGGTATCGCCCCGGAGGGTTTTTTCAAGTCCGGACGCTGGAAAAGGTCGTCAGGCTAGTCCGGCACCCTCTTGCGCGCCGGCGGAGGGGCTGAAGGATCTTCTTGGTAGGGCGTCCATCTCAGAAGAACACCGTATGTTGATGGATACGGTGATTGGAAGGATTTCATCCGCGGAAAGCGGATTGTACAAGGCTGCCAGGAGTTTACTAACAGGCTTTGAGGTACGTAAAAAGGTGTACCTTTTGGTAGAGCCGCATATTAAATGTGCCCTGTATGAATAGTAGCCCCTGAGACTCTGTGTGTCATCACGAGTGACGGCGCACAGAGGATCATAACCCCAGGTATAATATGTCGCCTATTCCATGAAGGTGGCGAGGCGTTCGGTGGCTAGCCGTACTGATGAATCTGCCGAACTAAAGCGGCAACTTGACGTAGCAGATGCTGACATCGCGCTTGTAAATAAGCGGCTAGACGAGGCTCAAGGTATGTTCAAAAGACACCCAGTAATAGGAGCTCGATGCTCGGGCCTTATATATATACTTTATGTAGATGGTGCTGCTGCCGTGGAGAACCTTCGGGCGGAACTTGCCCGAGCCAAGGAGCAAGCAAGGAAAAGTGATGCGGCTGCCATTAAAGCGGCTGAAGAGCTAAAAGCCGAACAGGATGCTCACTGCCAAAGCAAGAAGGAAATAGCCGAGATGGCCATAAAATTGAAGGATGCTACCGACCGCTGTAAATTTCTTGAACAAGAAGATAGGGCGGCTCAGAAGGACCTTGAAAAGATCACTGCCGAAGCCAAGGATACTCGCTCTGCCATGAGAGCGATGAAGGAGGAGCTGCGTCAGGCCGGAGATATCACGGTTGGAAAGCCTTATATGCTGCGGATGAAGTTCGGAGACCCCAAGTATGTTCCATTAGACCGGCAGTGGAGTGCGGAAAATGCTTATCTGGATTTGGCAGCAAGTGCAGCGAACACGACCGAACACTTCCGCAGCCGAGGTGACCCTGGACTGGAAGAGCTTTTTTGGTCGCAGTACCACAATCCTGAACGCCCACTGTCAGTATCCGACCGTTTGGCCGCTTGGGCGGAGCTGAACAGGTTATCCGGACTCGCCATGAGGTATGTTGCGAGTCGTTTGTGGCCGGAGAAGCCGGAGCCGAAGAGTTATTATGGCTTGGTGCAACAGTTCCTTGGTTCGGTGCCGCATGCTGATGCAATGAAGAGGTCGGCGTGCATAGAGGGCGCACAGATGGCTCTTGCCCGTGTCAAAACATACTGGGCAGATATGAAGGCCAGTATTGTTGCGTCCCAGGATTCGGACGAAAGCCGAGTACCTGCCAAGCACTATTTTGAGGAAGTTCTTCCTGGCGCTCATATAATAGAGTCGCAGTGCTCGAAGGATGTTGTGTTCGAATAGCTTATACTATTTGTAAAACGAATTTTGTTTTTATGAAAAAAGCTTTTTATACTTGTGCTTGCAAGAATCATGATGCCTCCTGTGCGGCCGTTTAATGTATATATTTGTATATAACCTGAAAGATGGCAGTCGTTGGCTTCAGCCCCCACGCATAGAATGCGGGGGTGTTTGCAAAAAGGCACCGTTTCACACTTAATCCAATGTCTTGGTCCTACAAAGGAGGTGGTGGCGCGGCGAACTAGGCAACCGGACTATAATGCTTTATCACTTTCACTTAGCCATAGGAGTTTGACAGTGGGGCTACTGAATAGCCCCTAGGGGCACCGCGCTCGCCCGAATTCGGGGCGCGAGTGTGCCTGACCGGGAAGCGGCCCTTCGTTAATGCGGGGGAATCCTAAAGATTCTGAAAGTCATCGAGTGGTTGACCAGTCTTTCGCTATATCATGACAATCAGTTTTCGGCTTTCTCTACTGAGGTGCTCACCTGGCCGAACTGGGGCACAATCGCAGTAGTTCTCCTGGTGCCGCGTTAGCCGATATAACGGAACATAAGGCAGCAAAACACAGGAGCCGGGCAAACCCAACATTTGACCAAAGACATGATTCGGAGCTGATGCATATAGGGCCAAACTCGCGACGCCAAACACTCCCTAAGGTATTCGGTCTTTATGAAGACGGGCCGAAATAGAGCCCTTGGTAAAAAAACCCCTAGTGTCCAGGTACGCGCAATAATTCTGGCATGGCCACATGCCAAGACGCCAGCCTCCTCCTCGGTTATAGAGAAAACCGGGGGATGTTATCAACAAGAGACAGTAAAAAAGGTTTACGCAGGGTCTTAATCTGAAAAGAATCCTTGAAACGGGTCCCTGCTGCACATCTGCGCCTGTGTCTCCGTTGTGCCGTATCCTGGACGGGCGTAGCACGATGTTCGTCTACGAAAGAGAGGAACTTAGTAAAAAATAAGCATGCGAGAAATCTATATTGAAATAAACAAAATATAGTTGGAGCAAGAGTTGACCCGTATTGTATCCGGGCGTGAGCACACGGAGCCCCTTGTACAGGGATATGCGGTTATTAAACATGTTTACACCGGACTCGTCGAGCCGTGTCCGGGATAGTAGGGCTGGATTTGTGGGCGACTGTCCAGGCAGCCGCACCTTTGCCCATGCTTTGGGGGTCAATTTATGTTCCCCTGTAATGAAATGATGCCCTTTGGGCCGGGCATTTTGAGTGTAAGGGATGCGTAATGCGGTATTGCGTTAAAGCGGGCGAAAGCTTCACGTCCCAGTAGCGCTTGATAGCGACTTACGAATGGGGCGATGTGGAATGTTAGCTTTTCGCTTCGGAAGTTGTCGGGTGATCCGAACATGACTTCTAACATAAGGGAACCCATACTTGGGGTATCCGGGCCTGGCGTGACTCCTTGAAAGGAAGTGTTGCCAAGGTGGATTATAAATGGGTTTACCCCGAGTTTGCGGACTGAGTCCTAATATAGCAGGTTCAAGTCGCTGCCGCCGTCCATGAGGGCATTTGTAAATTGGAGTCCATTAATAATTGAATTTACGACCTAGGCAGTCCAGCCTGCGTTCTGGTCTCCTCTGGAGTAATCCTGATGATCGAAGGTGATTGGTTGTAACAACCGGTGGCGTTTCTCCTCTGGGGCTGGCCATACGGCGCGTGTCTTCGTAGGTGCCGTTCTGCTCTTCCCCTTTGTCACATGAAGCAGGTTTACTGTCTTGACTTCTTGTGGCAACTTCTTTTGTTCTCCGGTGTTCTGCTTGTGGGGTGCATCGTCATCTTCGCTTGGTGTGTCGAGCCCCTTGTGTTTGGCGTTGAGTTTGCCGGACTACTTAAAGACCCAACAATCTCTGTGGGTATGGTTTGCAGGTCTCCCCGGAGTGCTGTGGATTTGACATATTTTGTCCAAGATTTTGTTGAGGTTGGATAGCTCATCCCTATCGTCTTTGGGGGGCGGCTTTTTCTGATTTTGCCGAGAGCTTTTGAATCCGGCGTTTACTGCCGTGCTCATCGGGCCGTTGTCCTTGATCCGGCGCGGTTCTTTGTTACAGCGCGGCTTTCCATTCCCATCTCTGGGTTTGGACGCATTCGGGTCGCTGGTGCTGCTTCTTGCCAACCAGCTATCCTCTCCTGCACAAAAGCGGGTCATGAGGCTTGTTAACGCGGCCATTGTTCGCGGTTTTTCTTGGCCGAGGTGTCCGGCGAGCCATTCGTCTCGAACGCTATGTTTGAAAGTTGCTAGGGCCTCTGCGTCCGGACAGTCGACTATCTGATTCTTTTTGATAAGGAATCTGTTCCAGAGCTTCCAGGCTGACTCTCTGGGCTGCTGAGTTATATGACTCAGATCATCTGCATCCGGGGGTCGGACATAGGTCCCTTGAAAATTTGCCCGGAAAGCATCCTCAAGCACTTCCCAACTTCCCATAGTGTTTTCGAGAAGGCTTTTAAGCCAATGCCGGGCTGGCCCTTTGAGCTTAAGGGGTAAGTATTTTATGGCGTGGAGGTCGTCTCCTCTGGCCATGTGTATGTGGAGGATGTAGTCCTTGATCCAGACTCCAGGGTCTGTTGTTCCGTCATATGCTTCTATGTTCATGGGTTTGAATCCGACTGGAAATTCATGGTCCAGCACCTCATCAGTAAAACATAGGGGGTGTGCGGCGCCCCTGTATTTAGGCGTGTCGCGATGTTCGGGTGTTTTTTGCATTGCATCAGTCACTGGAGCCTGCTTTCTTGGCCTATAGATGGATCTGGTTGGGCCAGTTTTTTGATGCAAATTCTTGGACGGATTGCGCGCCATATTGAGTGCGGCGTCCTTTGATGCGTGAGATTGATTGTAGGGTCGTCTATCCGACCTTGTGGCTTCCTTATTTTTTGACTGTGGGGGCTTTATGGCCTCTTCATCAAATTCCGGTAGTAGTTTCCGCTTCGGATAGCTCTTTGTGTGACGACTGCTGCCATACTTGTGTGCGGTATTGAGTACTTTGCCCCATCTGATCCTGAGTGCATCTTCCGCTGTCTTGAGCCTCCGCTTCTGCTTTTTCAGGCTATGTGCAGTGGCAATGAGCCTTCGGTGGAGGTTCTGATGTTCCAGCAATTTGTCCGGCGTGAGGTCGTCCGGGCTATTATCTTTCCCGGGGATTAGTTGTTCGGATTGTCCGCCCTATTTGGACGGATGCTCGACGGCATGTTCGTCTTTCGTTGATTCAACCTGCTCTATGGCTGGGTCTTTGTCGAGGTGGGGCTTGGCCTTGCGCTTACGCCGCCGCTTTGATTGTTTTTCGAGGGAGCGATCCCTGGCCGCATCCTTTTGATCCTCGTTATCGTTTCTGTTGGGTGTGTCCACCATGTATACGTCGTATGATGAGGTGGCTTTCCAGTTCCCTATAGGTGCTGGTTCTTGATCGTCTCCTTCATCGGCGTCCATGCCATCGATGTCTTCGGAGTCAAAGTCGAGCATGTCGGTTAAATCGTCGACAGTGGTTACGAAGTGGGTGGTGGGTGGGCTTCGAATTTCTTCGTCGTCCGCATCCCAACCGTGTTGGCCATAGTTCGGCCAGGGCTCTCCTGACAAAGAGAGAGACTTTAATGAATTCAGGATATCGCCAAAAGGCGAGTGCTGAAAGACGTCCATGACCGGAGCCCAATCGGGCTTAATCGGAAGAGGTGCGGGATTTACGGAGTCCAGATCGGAGTCCAGCACCTTGGAGTCACGGGCCTTGCGAAGGACTAGGCTGGTATCCGGCTCTATCGCCCTAGAGGTTGCATCTTCCGGGGCGGCGTCCAACCGTCCGTCCCCGACTGGCGCAGTGGGCTCCGAGCTAATGGTTGGAGCGGAAACCTGAGCGACGCTCTGGGTGTTGTCCGATGGCAGAGCTAAATCATGCCATCATGACAGTGTGGCGCGCCCGGTCGTGGCTCGAATCCGTCGAAGATCAAGTCCCCGCGGATGTCGACCGTGTAGTTTAAGCTTCCAAACCTGACCTGATGGCCAGGGGTGTAGCTTTTGATCTGCTCCAGATGGCCAAACGAGCTGGCCCGCAGTGCGAAGCCGCCGAATACGAAGATCTGTCCGGGGAGAAAGGTCTCATCCTGGACCACATCGCGATTGACGAGCGAAGAAGCCATCGGGCCTAAAGGTGACGACACAGAGGAACTCTCAATGAAAGCACCAATGTCGATGTCAAAACCGGCGGATCTCGGGTAGGGGGTCCCGAACTGTGCGTCTAGGTGGATGGTAACAGGAGACAAGGGACACGATGTTTTTACCCAGGTTCGGGCCCTCTCGATGGAGGTAAAACTCTACTCCTGCTTGATTAATATTGATGATGTGGGTAGTACAAGAGTAGATCTACCATGAGATCGGAGTGGCTAAACCCTAGAAGCTAGCCTATGGTATGATTGTTTATCGCCCTATGGACTAAAACTCTCCGGTTTATATAGACACCGGAGAGGGCTAGGGTTACACAGAGTCGGTTACAATGGGAGGAGATCTTCATATCGTATCGCCAAGCTTGCCTTCCACGCCAAGGAAAGTCCCATCCGGACACGGGACGGAGTCTTCAATCTTGTATCTTCATAGTCCGGGAGTCCGGCCAAAGGTCTTAGTCCGGCCATCCGGACACCCCCTAATCCAGGACTCCCTCACTTATGTTCATGATCATTGCTTAGATATTGTCATAACTATGCGCTTTTCTATCAATTGCTCGGTAGTAATTTGTTCACCCACCGTAATATATGCTATCTTGAGAGAAACCACTAGTGAAACCTATGGCCCCCGGGTCTCTTTTCCATATTATTGAATCTCGTTTACATCTTGCTAGTTTCCGATCTACTATTTTGCAATCTTTACTTTCCAATCTATAAACCAAAAATACCAAAAATATTTACTTTACCGTTTATCTATCACAATCAGATCTCACTTTTGCGAGTGACTGTGAAGGGATTGAAAACCCCTTTATCACGTTGGTTACAAGTTCTTGATTGTTTGTGCAGGTATTTGATGACTTGTGCGTCGTCTCCTACTGGATTGATACCTTGGATCTCAAAACTGAGGGAAATACTTATGCTACTTTGCTGCATCACCCTTTCCTCTTCAAGGGAAAACCAACGTAAGCTCAAGAGGTAGCAGTACGACGGTAGCATTATAAGACGATCCCTTACTCAATTTCACACTACAAAAAAATACACTTCCGTGATGATACCTGTTTGTCACAGTAGGTCACGTTTTTTGTCATGCATGTACATCCATGACGATTTTATGACAGAATCAAGATAGTCATACCTGTGCTGTCGTAGAAGTGTTCCATGACATTACCAAAATTATCATCACGGAAGTGTCCACTTCCATGATGATAAATCGCGCGTCACAGAAGTGCTTTCGTCAAGGGTGACCGACACATGGCATCCACCGTAACGGAACGCCGTTAAGCTATCGGGTCGGGTTTTGGATCCGATAACCTGTTAACAACCCCGACCAATGGGGATTTTCCACGTGTAAAATCATCATTGGCCGGAGGAAACACGTGTCGGCTCATCGTTGGGATAGATGTCATCCACTCATTGGACAGAAGGTGCCTATGATATGTCGACATGTGGCACAGCCCAACAGAGGCCCATTCCTGTGAAAAGCCGGCCCGTTTGACTTGGTTAAAAGGTGGCGGGCCGGCCCATGGAAAGCCTGTTAACGGCCTGTTCGCATATAGCCCATTTATAGCCCGCTAACCCAAGGCCCGTTACGCCCTATCCAAATTAGGCCCAGTAGCGTCATCTAGGCCATCCAATATGATTCCATCCCGTTTTCACTTCTGGCCCATGTATGGCCCATGACGTCTTTCGGCCCATATGAGGCCCTTTGTAACTTTTGGCCCATTAACGGCCTGTGGTGAAACTGGCCCACAATAAACAGTGCATCACTTTATACCCATTAGCGGCCCGTGGTGAAACTGGCCCGTAATGAACATTGTATCACTTTATACCCTTTAACGGCCCATTGTTCCATTGGGCCGTTTCCAGCCCATGTTATCTTTCGGCCTTCTCAGGGCCCATTTATTCTTGGGCTCATTTCCAGCATTCGGTTACTTACGGCCCGTTACTGTCATTTTCTGCTAGTGGGCCAAATCCAGCCCGTTGTTACAGTCGGCCCATTTGTGGCCCGTTAATACGTTGGGCTGTTTTCATAGCGTCATCAAATACGGCCTATTAACGATGGCCCGTTATGGTCGGCCCATGAACGGACGATTCCAACTCTAGCCCGTTTACAGCCATAATGCGGTCTGTTATTGGCCCATGTTTGGCCGATCGATAGGCCGACCCATATAAGGCCCATTGATGATACGACCCGTAGAAAGCCCATTGTGTCTACGGCCCGTAGAAGGCCCATTGTTTCTACAGCCCGTAGAAGGCCCATTGTTTCTACGGCCCGTAAAAGGCCCATCGTTTCTACGGCCGGTAGGAGGCCCATGGCCACTACTTGAGAAGGTTATTGTGGCCTAGTTTTAAAAAATAGGTTATTGCGGCCACTAGCAAACCGTGGAAACAGAACTGCACTGACTACAAGCAAACAAATAAACAAGACAACAAGGAAATAAATAAGCAAGCAACTTATGCTAGGCTATCACGGCTATTACACATATTGTTCGAAATATGCCCTAGAGGCAATTATAAAATGGTTATTATTATATTTCCTTGTTTATGATAATTGTTTATTATCCATGCTAGAATTGTATTGATAGGAAACTCAGATACATGTGTGGATACATAGACAACACCATGTCCCTAGTAAGCCCCTAGTTGACTAGCTCATTGATCAATAGATGGTTACGATTTCCTGACCATGGACATTGGATGTCGTTGATAACGGGACCACATCATTAGGAGAATGATGTGATGGACAAGACCCAATCCTAAGCCTAGCACAAGATCGTGTAGTTCATATGCTAAAGTTTTCTAAATGTCAAGTATCTTTTTCTTAGACCATGAGATTGTGCAACTCCCGAACACCGTAAGAATGCTTTGGGTGTGCCAAACGTCACAACGTAACTGGGTGGCTATAAAGGTGCACTACGGGTATCTCCAAAAGTTTCTGTTGGGTTGGCACGAATCGAAACTGGGATTTGTCACTCCGTGTGACGGAGAGGTATCTCTGGGCCCACTCGGTAGGACATCATCATAATGTGCACAATGTGATCAAGGAGTTGATCATGGGATGATGTGTTACGGAACGAGTAAAGACACTTACCGGTAACGAGATTGAACAAGGTATCGGGATACCGACGATCAAATCTCGGGCAAGTACTATACCGCTAGACAAAGGGAACTGTATACGGGATTGATTGAATCCTTGACATCGTGGTTCATCTGATGAGATCATCGTGAAACATGTGGGAGCCAACATGGGTATCCAGATCCCGCTGTTGGTTATTGGACGGAGAGTTGTCTCGGTCATGTCTGCATGGTTCTCGAACCCGTAGGGTCTACACACTTAAGGTTCGATGACGCTAGGGTTATAGGGAATAGATATATGTGGTTACCGAATGTTGTTCGGAGTCCCGGATGAGATCCCGGACGTCACGAGGAGTTCCGAAATGGTCCGGAGGTAAAGATTTATGTATGGGAAGTCCTGTTTTGGTCATCGGAAAGGTTTCGGGCGTTATCGGAAACGTACCCGGACCACCGGGAGGGTCCCGGGGGTCCACCAGGTGGGGCCACCGGCCCCAGAGGGCTGCGTAGCCAAGTGTAGGAGGGGACCAGCCGCAGGTGGGCTGGTGCGCCCCCCACCAAGGCCCAAGGCGCATTGAGAGTGGGAGGGGCAAAACCCTAGGTCAAGATGGGCCTTAAGGCCCACCCTAGGGCACCCCCCTCTCTCCCCCCTTGGCCGCACCCTAGATGGGTTTTGGGGGCGGCCGCCACCCCTAGGGAGGGAACCCTAGATGGGGGCGCATCCCCTCCCCTTCCCCTATATATACTTGAGGTATTGGGGGCTGCAAAGACACGAGATGAACTCTCCCAAGGCGCAGCCCTACCTCTCTCCCTCCTCGTCTCTTGTGGTGCTTGGCGAAGCCCTGCTCGAGTGCCACGCTCCTCCATCACCACCATGCCGTTGTGCTGCTGCTGGACAGAGTCTTCCCCAACCTCTCCCTCTCTCCTTACTGGATCAAGGCATGGGAGACGTCACCGGGCTGCACGTGTGTTGAAAGAGGAGGCTCCGTTGTTCGGCGCTTAGATCGGAATCAACTGCGATCTGAATCGTTTCGAGTATGACTCCTTCATCCGTGTTCTTGTAACGCTTCCGCTTAGCAATCTAAAAGGGTATGTAGATGCACTCCCCTCTCTCTCGTTGCTAGTCTCTCCATAGATAGATCTTGGTGACTCGTAGGAAAATTTTGAATTTCTGCTACGTTCCCCAATAGTGGTATCAGAGCTAGGTCTATTGCGTAGATTCTATGCACGAGTAGAACACAAGTTGTTGTGGGTGTTGATTTTGTTCAATATGCTTACCGTTACTAGTCCTATCTTGTTTCGACGGTATTGTGGGATGAAGCGGCCCGGACCGACCTTACACGTACACATACGTGAGACAGGTTCCACCGACTGACATGCACTTGTTGCATAAGGTGGCTAGCGGGTGCCAGTCTCTCCCACTTTAGTCGGATCGGATTCGATGCAAAGGGTCCTTATGAAGGGTAAATAGCAATTGGCATATCATGTTGTGGCTTTTGCGTAGGCAAGAAAAGTTCTTGCTAGAAACCCATAGCAGCCATGTAAAACATGCAAACAACAATTAGAGGACGTCTAACTTGTTTTTTCAGGGTATGCTATGTGATGTGATATGGCCAAAAGAATGTGATGAATGATATGTGATGTATGAGATTGATCATGTTCTTGTAATAGGAATCACGACTTGCATGTCGATGAGTATGACAACCGGCAGGAGCCATAGGAGTTGTCTTTATTTATTGTATTACTTTACTTCATTGCTAAACTGTTAGCCATAGTAGTAGAAGTAATAGTTGGCGAGACAACTTCATGGAGACACGATGATGGAGATCATGATGATGGAGATCATGGTGTCATGCCGGTGACAATGATGATCATGGAGCCCCGAAGATGGAGATCAAAAGGAGCAAAATGATATTGGCCATATCATATCACTTTTTGATTGCATGTGATGTTTATCATGTTTATGCATCTTATTTGCTTAGAACAACGGTAGTAAATAAGATGATCCCTCATAATAATTTCAATAAAGTGTTCCCCCTAACTGTGCACCGTTGCGAAACTTTGTTGTTTCGAAGCACCACGTGATGATCGGGTGTGATAGATTCTAACGTTCCCATACAATGGGTGTAAGCCAGATTTACACACGCGAAACACTTAGGTTGACTTGACAAGCCTAGCATGTACAGACATAGCCTCGGAACACAAGAGACCGAAAGGTCGAACATGAGTCGTATAGTGGATACGATCAACATGAAGATGTTCACCGATGATGACTAGTCCGTCTCACGTGATGATCGGACACGGCCTAGTTGACTCGGATCATGTATCACTTAGATGACTAGAGGGATGTCTATCTGAGTGGGAGTTCATAAGATGAACTTAATTATCCTGAACATAGTCAAAATGTTTTTGCAAATTATGTCGTAGCTCGCACTTTAGTTCTACTGTTTTAGATATGTTCCTAGAGAAAAAAATTAGTTAAAAGTTGATAGTAGCAATTATGTGGACTGGGTCCGTAAACTGAGGATTGTCCTCATTGCTGCGTAGAAGGCTTATGTCCTTAATGCACCGCTCGGTGTGCTGAACCTCGAACATCGTCTGTGGATGTTGCGAACATCTGACATACATGTATTCATAACTACATGATAGTTCAGTAATGTTAAACGGTTTAGAATTGAGACACCAAAGACGATTTCGAAATGTCGCGGAACATATGAGATGTTTCGAGGGCTGAAATTTGGGATTTCAGGCTCGTGCCCACGTCAAGAGGTATAAGACCTCCGACGAGTTTCTTAGCCTGCAAACTAAGGGAGAAAAGCTTAATCGTTGAGCTTGTGCTCAGATTGTCTGAGTACAACAATCACTTGAATCGAGTGGGAGTTAATCTTCCGGATGAGATAGTGATGTTTCTCCAAAGTCATTACCACCAAGCTGCTAGAGCTTCATGATGAACTATAACATACCAGGGATAGATACGATGATCCTTGAAATATTCGCGATGTTTGACGCCGCGAAAGTAGAAATCAAGAAGGAGCATCAATTGTTGATGGTTAGTGAAACCACTAGTTTCAAGAAGGGCAAGGAGGGATACTTCATTAAATGCCAAATCAGTTGCTGCTCTAGTGAAGAAACCCAAGGTTGAACCCAAACACGAGACTAAGTGCTTCTGTAATGAGGGAACGGTCACTGAAGCATGACTACCCTAGATACTTGGTAGATGAGAAGGCTGGCAGGGTTGACAGAAGTATATTGGATATACATTATAATAAATGTGTACTTTACTTGTACTCCTAGTAGCACCAGGGTATTACGATACCGGTTCGGTTGCTAAGTGTTAGTAACTCGAAATAAAAGAGCTATGGAATAAACGGAGACTAGCTAAAGGTGAGATAACGATGTGTGTTGGAAGTGTTTCCAAAGGTTGATGTGATCAAGCATCGCCTGCTCCCTCTACCATCGAGATTGGTGTTAAACCTAAATACTTGTTATTTGGTGTTTGCGTTGAGCATAGACATGATTGGATTATGTCTATCACAATACGGTTATTCATTTAAGAAGAATAATGGTTACTCTGTTTATTTGAATAATACCTTCAATGGTCTTGCACCTAAAATGAATGGTTTATTGAATCTCGATCATAGTGATACACATGTTCATGCCAAAAGATATAAGATAGTAATGATAGTACCACCTGCTTGTGGCACTGCCATGTAAGTCATATTGGTATAAAACGCATGAAGAAGCTCCATGTTGATAGATCTTTGGACTCGCTCGTTTTTTTGAAAAGTTTGAGACATGCGAACCATGTCTATTGGTATGTATGCATGGAGAAACTCCATGTAGATGGATCGTTTGGACTCACTTCATTCTAAATCACTTGAGACATGCAAATCATACCACATGGGCAAGATGACTGAAAAGCCTCGTTTCAGTAAGATGGAACAAGAAAGCAACTTGTTGGAAGTAATGCATTTTGATGTGTGCTGTCCAATGAGTGCCGAGGCACGCAGTGGATATCGTTATGTTCTTACTTCGCAGATGATTTGAGTAGATGTTGAGTATACTTACTTGATGAAACACAAGTCTGAATTATTGAAATGTTCAAGTAATTTCAGAGTGAAGTTGAAGATCTTCGTGACAAGAGGATAAAATGTCTATGATATGATTATAGAGATGAATATTTGAGTTGCGAGTGTGGTACACAATTAAGACATTGTGGAAATTGTTTCACAACTAACACCGCCTGGAACACCATAGTGTGATGGTGTGTCCGAACGTCATAGTTGCACCCTATTGGATATGGTGCATGCCATCATGTCTCTTATCGAATTACCACTATTGTTCATGGGTTAGGCATTAGAGACAACTGCATTCACTTTAAATAGGGCACCACGTAATTCCGTTGAGATGACACCGTATGAACTATGGTTTAGAGAAACCTAAGCTGTCGTTTCTTGAAAGTTTGGGGCTGCGATGCTTATGTGAAAAAGTTTCATCCTGATAAGCTCGAACCCAAAGCGGATAAATATATCTTCATAGGACACCCAAAACAGTTGGGTATACCTCCTATTTCAGATCCGGAAGCAAAAGTGATTGTTTCTAGAAATGGGTCCTTTCTCGAGGAAAGGTTTTTCTTGAAAGAATTGAGTGGGAGGATGGTAGAGACTTGATGAGGTTGTTGAACCATCACTTCAACTAGTGTGTAGCAGCACACAGGAAGTTGTTCCTATGGCACCTACACCAATTGAAGTGGAAGCTGATGATAGTGATCATGAAACTTCGGATCAAGTCACTACCGAACCTCGTAGGTCGACAAGGACGCGTATTGCTTCGGAGTGGTATGGTAATCCTGTCTTGGAGGTCATGTTGCTAGACAACAATGAACCTACGAGCTATGGAGAAGCGATGGTGGGCCCGGATTCCAACAAATGGCTCGAGGCCATAAAATCCGAGAGAGGATCCATGTATGAAAACAAAGTGTAGACTTTGTAAGAACTACTTGATGGTCGTAAGGCTGTTGGGTACAGATGGATTTTAAAAGGAAGACGGACAATGATGGTAAGTATCACCATTAAGAAAGCTCGACATGTCGTTAAGATGTTTTCCGACAAGTTCAAGGAGTTGACTACGATGAGACTTTCTCACTCGTAGCGATGCTAAGAGTCTGTTAGAATTATATTAGCAGTTACTGCATTATTTATGAAATCTTGCAGATAGGATGTCAAAACATTGTTTCCTCGACAATTTTTTGAGGAAAGGTTATATGTGATAAAACCAGAAAGTTTTGTCAATCCTAAAAGATGCTAACAAGTATGCAAAACTCTAGCAATCCTTATAAGGACTGGAGTAAGCATCTCGGAGTTGGAATATACACTTTGATGAGATGATCAAAGATTTTGGGTTTATACAAAGTTTATGAGAAACTTGTATTTCCAAAGAAGTTAGTGGGAGCACTATAGCATTTCTGATGAGTATATGTTGTTGACATATTGTTGATCAGAAATGATATAGAATGTTTGGAAAGCATATAGGGTTGTTTGAAAAGTGTTTTTCAATGGAAAACCTGGATTAAGCTACTTGAACATTGAGCATAAAGATCTATAAGGATAGATCAAAACGCTTAATAGTACTTTCAAATGAATACATAACGTGAGAAGATTTTAAAGGAGTTCAAAATAGATCAGCAAAGAAGGAGTTCTTGGCTGTGTTATATGGTTTGAGTATTGAGAAAGACTCAAGACATGACCACGGCAGAAGAGAGAGAAAGGACGAAGGTCGTCCCCTATGCTTCAGACGTAGGCTCTATAGTATGCTATGCTGTGTACCGCACCGGAAGTGTGCCTTGCCATGAGTCAGTCAAGGGGTACAAGAGTGATCCAGGAATGGATCACATGACAGCGGTCAAACTTATCCTTAGTAACTAGTGGACTAAGGAAATTTTCTCGATTAAGGAGGTGGTAAAAGAGTTCGTCGTAAAGGGTTACGCTGATGCAAACTTAGACACTAATTCGGATTATTCTAAGTAGTAAACCGGATTCGTATAGTAGAATAGTTATTTGGAACAGCTCCAAATAGAGCATGGTAGCTACATCTAGGAGATGACATAAAGATTTGCAAAGCACACACGGACCTGAAAGGTTCAGATCCGTTGACTAATAACCTCTCTCACAAGCGAGATATGATCAAACCCCATGGGTGTCGATTCATTACAATCACATAGTGATGTGAACTAGATTATTGACTCTAGTGCAAGTGGGAGACTGTTGGAAATATTCCCTAGAGGCAATAATAAAATGGTTATTATTATATTTCCTTGTTTATGATAATTGTTTATTATCCATGCTAGAATTGTATTGATAGGAAACTCAGATACATGTGTGGATACATAGACAACACCATGTCCCTAGTAAGCCTCTAGTTGACTAGCTCGTTGATCAATAGATGGTTACGGTTTCCTGACCATGGACATTGGATGTCGTTGATAACGGGATCAGATCATTAGGAGAATGATGTGATGGACAAGACCCAATCCTAAGCCTAGCACAAGGTCGTGTAGTTCGTATGCTAAAGCTTTTCTAAATGTCAAATACCTTTTTCTTAGACCATGAGATTGTGCAACTCCCAGACACCGTAAGAATGCTTTGGGTGTGCCAAACGTCACAATGTAACTGGGTGGATATAAAGGTGCACTATGGGTATCTCCAAAAGTGTCTGTTGGGTTGGCACGAATCAAGACTGGGATTTGTCACTCCGTGTGACGGAGAGGTATCTCTGGGCCCACTCGGTAGGACATCATCATAATGTGCACAATGTGATCAAGGAGTTGATCGCGGGATGATGTGTTACGGAATGAGTAAAGAGACTTGCTGGTAACGAGATTGAACAAGGTATCGGGATACCGACGATCGAATCTCGGGCAAGTACTATACCGCTAGACAAAGGGAATTGTATACGGGATTGATTGAATCTTTGAGATCATGGTTCATCTGATGAGATCATCGTGGAACATGTGGGAGCCAACATGGGTATCCAGATCCCGCTGTTGGTTATTGGCCAGAGAGTTGTCTCGGTCATGTCTGCATGGTTCCCGAACCCGTAGGGTCTACACACTTAAGGTCAGATGACACTAGGGTTATAGGGAATAGATATATGTGGTTACCGAATGTTGTTCGGAGTCCCGGATGAGATCCCATACATAACCAGGAGTTACGGAATGGTCCGGAGGTAAAGATTTATGTATTGGAAGTCCTGTTTTGGTCACCGGAAAGGTTTCAGGTGCTATTGGTAATGTACCGGGACCATCAGGAGGGTCCCGGGGGTCCACCAGGTGGGGCCACCGGCCCTAGAGGGCTGCGTAGGCCAAGTGTGGGAGGGGACCAGCCCCAGGTGGGCTGGTGCGCCCCCCACCAAGGCCCAAGGCCCAGGGAGAGTGGGAGGGGGCAAAACCCTAGGTCAAGATGGGCCTTAAGGACCACCCTAGGGCGCCCCCCTCTCTTCCCCCCCTTGACCGCACCTTAGATGGGTTTTGGGGGCTGCCGCCACCCCTAGGGAGGGAACCCTAGATGGGGGCACAGCCCCTCCCCTTCCCCTATATATACTTGAGGTATTGGGGGCTGCAAAGACACGAGATGAACTCTCCCAAGGCGCAGCCCTACCTCTCTCCATCCTCGTCTCTTGCGGTGCTTGGCGAAGCCCTGCTGGAGTGCCATGCTCCTCCATCACCACCACGCCGTTGTGCTGCTGCTAGACGGAGTCTTCCCCAACCTCTCCCTCTCTCCTTGCTGGATCAAGGCATGGGAGACATCACCGGGCTACACGTGTGTTGAACGCGAAGGCGCCGTTGTTCGGCGCTTAGATCGGAATCAACTGCGATATGAATCGCTTCGAGTACGACTCCTTCATCCGCGTTCTTGCAACGCTTCCACTTAGCAATCTACAAGGGAATGTAGATGCACTCCCCTCTCTCTCATTGCTAGTCTCTCCATAGATAGATCTTGGTGACTCGTAGGAAAATTTTGAATTTCTGCTACGTTCCCCAACACATATTACATCCACTGGGCATCAAAGTTCGCCACCAGTGCAAATATAGGGAACAAAGCAGCATATAAACGCCACAACAAAACAAGTCCAGAACTGAAACCACTTCAGAAGAGCTCAAGAAACAATATCCTGGGTACCCATAATGCTGGCAAGATGCTTAGCAAGCTTATTAACTTTCTCTTGTTTGGCACTTAAATCCTCAAGCGCTTGCTGTTGCACAAGAAAGTACGCATCTGAATTCTGCAGTTCCTTAGTCCTTTGGCTTCTTGCCGCAGCACAGCTGACTGATGCCTTTCAGCTTGTAGCTGAGACTGAAGAAGCCGAAGTGATTTAGGGATCGAGTTCGAAGAGCTTGTGCCAGCGGTACTGGCCAGTAACTCGAACACTACATCAACACCGGACTATGGGGTTTTCTCACTGTGTACAAGATTGTTTTTATCACCTTTCTTGGAGACCAACAGAGTTGTCTCACTATCTTGAACCTTATATGCATTACTTTCTCTACCATTGCATAGTGGGGTGCTCTTCTCCAATATTCTGTTTGCATACTACAAGAGAAACAAGCAGACACATCACAGGTTTAGCCTGTAGTATACGAAACTCATTTTGGTAAACCGGTTCAGTAGTAAGGTGTACAGGATAACAGCATGAAACAAACATATATCTATGTACTATGGTCACTGTATTGTCCATATCATTCTAGTTTATGTTGCCTAATCAAGATAGAGACACAGTTCAACTCATATATTTTTAAGACACAACAACATAGACAGAATATAAGTGTGAGAAACTACACGGCATTAGGAGCACTTGTAATGTGTGTCACATGAGAACATAACTGTTTATACAACTTAAACTGAAATCAACATAGAGCAAGAAGTTAGAACAGCAATCCAGTTAAAGAAATAGGTTTAAAACATACCTGTTGCGCCATTGGAATTTCAATTGGATCCTTCAAATTCGAAAGTAGTTGGTATGAGTAAATACAATGATGCAATAGCAAAGGAGTATGGACCATAGCTACGGAATCTGACCTGAGAACAGTTGCTCTTCTGCTTTAAACGTGGAGTTTGGGTTAGCTGTGGTGGTCTTCGTGCTTTGGGCACTGCAGTAGCTTTACAAACTACTCGTGTGGGGGTACTCTGTGGTGGACATGGTGCTTTGTCAACTAGAAGTGGGTTACTATCCGCTGGGGTTGCGGTTAGATGGGTTGTAGCTGGTTCTCTACCCAACGGTGTAAGTGTGCAATCTGGAAGAGTCTCAATTATGTGTGGTGGGGCTAGTTTGTGGGCCAGTACAACCATGGTTCTATCTGCATCGACGGGTAGCACTGTCTTTTGTGAAGAACGGGTTTTTGCTCCCTTAGATGCTGCCATCACCCCCTCCAATTCAAATGGCTGATAAACAAGAAAAGAAATTGAACGTACAAACATTGTATGATAGACAGATGTGGTAATTCACATATATGTTGTCTAACCAAACAGGACAGCATGACACAATTTCACATATATGATGCCTAGCTAAACATGATAGCATGACACAGTTTCAGATATATGATGGATAACTTAACAAGATATAATGGCATAATTCAACATATGATGAGTACCTAAATAGGATGACATGACAAAACTATATGATGTCTTTCTAAAATAGGTTGGGATGAAATAATTCACATACATGTTGTCTAAGTATATAGGATGGCATGATAAAATTGACATAATTGATTCATATACTAAGCAGCTGACACTCGCATGTATGATCTCTAAACTAAGCAGATGGAATTCAATATTGTGCATATGATGTCTAAACTAAGCAATGCAAGACACCATATGCATCATATGAGAAATATAAAACATTGCAACTTAGAGCATACACCTCAGGTGGGATATAGGACTGGTCATCTGTCTCTCAATCCTCCTCTGAGGAGCTCCCTATAACCATCGAGATATATGCTTCAACAGGTACCATTGCCTGCTCTGAAGACCTTGTTTTCACTCCAAATTTTTCCATAACCGGCTCAAATGGCTGATACACATGAAGAGTAGTTCACTATACACAGATATTCGACAAATGGAATACGTAATGAAAAAAAAAGATGGCATGAGATAATTCACATATATGATGCCTGGCTACATGGCGGTGCATAATTCACATATATGATAACTGGCTGAAAAACATGGCATTGCATAATTCACATATCTAATATAGAAAGCAAACATCAGGCATTCACACAAAGCATGTCTAATCTAAGCAGATGGCATGGCAATGCAAGACACCATATGCATGATATGAGCAATATAACCCA